>NW_016805783.1:644325-740550 GCF_001698545.2 Rhinopithecus bieti
ATGAACAGGTTCTTCTCAAAAGAAGACATTTATGCAGCCAACAGAAATGAAAAAATGCTCATCATCACTGGTCACTAGAGAAATGCAAATCAAAACCATAATGAGATACCATCTCACACCAGTTAGAATGGCGATCATTAAAAAGTCAGCAAACAACAGATGTTGGAGAGGATGTGGAGAAATATAAATGCTTTTACACTGTTGGTGGGAGTGTAAATTAGTTCACCCATTGTGGAAGACAGTGTGGTGATTCCTCAAGGATCTAGAACTAGAAATACCATTTGACCCAACAATCCCATTACTGGGTATATACCCAAAGGATTATAAATCATGCTACCATAGAGACACATGCACACGTATGTTTATTGTGGCACTACTCAAAATAGCAAAGACTTGGAACCAACCCAAATGTCCATCAATAATAGACTGGATAAAGAAAATGTGGCAAATATACACCATGGAATACTATGCAGTCATAAAAAAGGATGAGTTCATGTCCTTTGCGGGGACATGGATGAAGGTGGAAACCATCACTCTCAGCAAAATATCACAAGGACAGAAAACCAAACACTGCATGTTCTCACTCATAAGTGGGAGTTGAACAATGAGAACACATGGTCAGGGAGGGGGAACACCACACGCCAGGGTCTGTTGCGGGGTGGGAGGCCTGGGGAGGGATAGCGTTATGAGAAATTCCTAATGTAAATGATGAGTTGATGGGTACAGCAAACCACCATGGCATATGTATACCTATGTAACAAACCTGCATGTTGTGCACATGTACCCTAGAACTTAAAGTACAACAACAAAAAAAAAATGTCAAGGACCATGGGCCATGGAGAGATACTCAGGCTGAGGGAATACCATGGCAAGGCATCTGTGCTGGAGGGAGTATGGCTCATGTGAGGCTGCTCCAAGATGTCCCTTATTGATCTGCAGTGCATTACTGAGCACCCGTATTTGCCAAGCACGCTTCTAGGCCCTGAAGGCAGAATAGGACCAGATCCCTTCCTTCAGAGCTTTCAAATTTGGGGGCAGAGGTGTACAGGCAATAAGCAGTCATCTATGACAGGAATATATATTTACGTAGAATAAAGGGCCAAGGGTGAAATGCTGTGAAGTCTGGTGGAGAAAGGCACAGAGCCTTAGAGAGGCTCTCACCTTAGAGAGGTGGAAGGTGGGGTGTTCAGTCAGTGGAGGCCTCTCAGAGATGGTGACACTTGAATGGAATGAAATAGGGGATTAATGGAGACCAGAAGGAGAACTGCCCAGGCAAAGCAAGAGGAGAACTGCCCAGGCAAAGGAAGACTCCACGTGGAACAGCATCAAGGGATCTTGAGGAGAAGAAAGGAAGGTGCCCAGGAGTGCTCGAGGGTTCTGAGCAAGGGAATAACATAATCTGATCACGTTTTTAAAAGATGATTCTGGCTGTTGGGTGAGGTTTTGACTGGGGATGGGGGCAGGGTGGGGACAGCTGTTGAGCAGCTCTGTCGGGTCCAGATGGAGTAGCTTGATCAGGGTGGGGAAAGGGAAGTAACAAAAGACGATTGGATTTAGGATCAACTCTGAAGGAGAACCTTCCAGTATTTAGGTTTGCTGTGAATTTGATATGGAGACATGCGTAGTGATAGAGGTTCGCTTTATTGAGTTGAGTGAAGGATGGGTTGATGGGCAGGGGTGTTTGGTGGCGAGGGAAATCAAGAGATCTATTTTAGGTGTGTTCACTTAGAGCTTTCTGTAGACCTCCAAGTAGAGACGTCAAATGGGAAATTAGATACCTTTGTGTAGAGCTCAGGGGAGTGGCTTGGTCTAGGGTGTAATCCCGGGGCCATCCTTGCAGAGATGGAATTTGAAGCCACAGGGAGGTGAGGTCACCTAGGTGCTGAGTGGAGATGTAAGAGGGAGGAAGCTGACACCTGAGGCCTGGAGTACCCCAGCATGCAGAAGCTAAGCAGACGAGGAGCAAGCAAGGTTTGAGGAAGAGTGGACCAATGAGGAGGAAGTGCTCAAAGGGTGCTGACTGAGCCCAGAGGGTGACAGGGGAAGCGGCTTGGGAGGCCGGCAGGGTTGGTGGAGCAGGCTCCACAGCCAGGTGAGAAAAGCAGTCTCAATTTTGATTCAAAATCAGACTATCCACAGCCCAGAGAGCTCACTAACCTGTCTCATGAGACCCAGTCTGCACTACTTCTGACTGTTTCTAAAACTCAAGCCCTGCTGAGAGACAATTGCCTGTAGCAGGAGCCCATGGGCAGCTGAAGCGTCATTCATGACTTAGGTGCTCCTTTCACTGGGTGGCCTGCGCCGGGTGGGAGTGCGGACGGACTCTGGGTCCCGAGCACCCCCTCATGCAAAGAACAAACTACCCAACCTCACCCCATCTCACACGGTCTCATCCAAGCTGCAGGCCTGAGGCCCTGGCTGTGTAAAAGTGGGCAGATGATTTAGGCTCTCTCTGCCTTATTTTTTCTCAAATGGGAATTGGGCATGATAATAACATTTCTTAACACAGTGTCATGGTGAAAGTTAAATGAATTTACACTCGTTAAAGTGCCTGGTAGATAGTAAGTGTTAACTATTGTCATAATGAAAGAATGTTGATTTGCTATCACTTAGGATATTCAAAAATTGTGCCATACACTCTGAAAAGAGCTGTAAAAGAGAAATTCTCAAAATGTTTCCATTGCAGGAAGTATAGTCTCCTGAGAAAGCTGTTTTGAAGAAGACAGCACTGCTCCAACTTGTTGTTAAGATTGGGCTCTGTAGGCAGGAGGTCTGGCTTGAATCTTGGTTCCTCCACCCACCAGCTGGATGTCCTTGAATGTGCTACTCACCTGCTCCCATCCTCAGCTTCCTAACTGTAAAATGAACAAAGCTCAAGTGCCTACTTCATGGGACCCTCATAAGCACCTGATAGGTGATTTACAAGGCCAATGCACGTAAAGCCCTTGGCCCCGTGGCTGGCAGAGTAAGTACAATAAATATTCAGTTAATATTTATTATTATTATTATTATTATTATTATTATTATCAGGGTTCTCAAAATACATAAATCTGCAAGTTACATTCAGTTGGTTACAATGTGACAATCCTTTTTTTGTCATGCCTCCTTATATATGGTCCCCAGATCACCTGGTTTATTTGCAACTTTTCCTTTATCAAATGGAAGTATAGATTAGGTTAGATTTGAAGATTGTTGACTTTGTTCTTAAGGAGCCCTTACCTCAAGTGCCAGTGTAGTGAGACCTCACCTCCATTCTTGCCTGGGTTCTCTGCATAATGTGCAAAGTCAGATGTATATTCACTTTGCAGTTCTGGGACCACTGCACCTGGAGAAGGTTGTAGCCTTATTTTACACTGAGGGACACTATCACTTGGGGAAGACAGAGGACTTTTTCATGATTAATCCAGACCTCAAGTACCAGTACCAGGGTGAAGACTGACTTGAGCCCACTCCTCTGAGCCATGATCCTCCACCTGGTCAGAGCCACACATCTCCTCCTGCCTCCCTTCCCTCGGGAATGACTTACACAGCGGCCTGTTGGCATGTGGGGCTTTGGCCACACGGTGGCGCTTTATACCCAGCAATCCCCCTGGTCCACTTATGCATCATTGATTTGAAAATCAAATTGAAAAGGAAAGAGCCCTGCCCTCTAGTTCTTCTTAGAATACACAGATGGCATTGTCAATGAGTATGGGGCTGTTAGCAATGAAGGAGGTGAACTGGGTTCACTAGCTGGTTACCACCCTGTAGGAAATGCCTCAGTTCTTGCTGGTTTCATCCGTCCTAAGGGAAAATCAAAGGACCTCTTTTTTGAAATCAAAGGATTCAGAATTTCACATTCAGAGCCCATTTTCAGGTGTTTTTCACAACATTGTACTCGACCACATGTGTGAATCAAACCTCACTTTCCAGTGTGGTAGATGAAATAAAATGGGCCCACATAAGCCAGAGTTTTGATTTTCCTGGAAAAAGAGATTTTTTCTTAAGATATTGCCTGACTCCAAGACAGGCCTAAACCTCTTCCAGAAAAAAGAGAGGCGGTTAATGGCAGCTGGCTTTATTCTTCTCTTGAAGGTGATATAGGACATAGGCCTGGGTGTGAATACCAGCTCCGACACTAACTAGTTGTGGAGCCTCAGGAAAGCTACTTCATGTCTCTGCACCTCAGTGTTCCCATCAGTCAAGGGTGTTCACGATAATAGGACCTACACGATAGGATTGTGGTAAGACTGAATTAATATTAAGTAGAACCAAATGAAAGTGGTTCAACTGGTTCAATTCTAAAGTCTTTGACCTGTAAAAAATGGCAATTTCATGTGGCTCATTCTAAAACATGGAAAGTGCTTTGTGCCAGGCATATGGTGAGGCTTGGTAAAAGTGAGTGATTATTATCACAGCTGGCATGAAAAGAGTGCAAGCACTTACTATGAACATTTAAGAAAACAAACCGCCCTGTCTTCTGGATATTTTTTTCCTGAAGATTCTTACTGATCAATGACTCAGTTGTTCCTGCATACTCAAGTTTATAATACACAAATATGTGGAAAGAAATCTGACTCTTTATCATCGCTCTACCTTTAGCCAGGTTATCCCAGCCTCAAGACATCTTTCAATGAGATATTAAACCCACCAAGGGAGAAAACACAAGGCCAACCCAGTACACCTGCCACACGAGTACAGCCGAACCCTTTCATTCTGTGCCTCCGCGGTCCCTAGTGATGGAGACCTCCCTCTGCAGAGCCTGCCTCTCAGAGAGCACTCTATGCCTTGGACTGATGTAGAAATCGGTCCTCTCAGTCCCTCTGAAGCACACACATCAAAGTTGGCCTCTTCTATGTCCTTTTCCTTCTCAGGTGAATACTAACTAATCTGTTTGGCCAAAGGGATAATATTTTTATTCTGTCAGAAGTTTCCCAAATGATAGCTAAAAGGAATGAGAATTTCAGAGACCTGGCAGGCCTGGGGGGTGGGGCTGGGGGGCGTATTTTTTAACAGACGGGCTTCTGGCAGCCCAGCTCCAGCCACACCCTGTCTTGTGTCCGGGGACACTTTCCTCTGCTGATGTAGACCCTGGAAAGAAAGCCAGCAGTAGCTCAGGAGCCAGGAAGTCTGAGGTAGACTGGGGGCAACACATCAACCACAGGAAAGGCTTCCTACCAGGAATGAGGCAGCTGCATTCCCAGAAATGCACAAACAAAACACCAAAAACCAGATCAGGGTTCTGTTTTCTTCTCACTCTTACCTTGTATTCTCCCTCTAGTTTCTTTCCTTAAATGATAGAGGTTTACTCCAGTGACCTCTCAATGGTATCCCGCCCTCCCCACAAGTATGAAAAAGAAAAGAGTTGTGTTTCTCATTGCACACAGGAGATGAGATGTGGTTTATTGGATCTCATCATGTATCACAGGACACGCATCAAGTGAGGCTGTGTTTACATACATGTGTCTAATTTGGGGAATGATGTTTGAACCCTTCAATGCACCAAACGTGAGTTAGCAAGTTAAGCCAGGCACAGCAGAGAACATACTGTATTCACATGAAGTTCAAGAGCAAGCAAAACTAGTCTATGGCAATGATATGATAGTAATCTGAACAGGGGCAGCTGGGGGTGGTAGGGTTGATTAAGAAGGGGTACGGGGAACTTTTTTTTTTTTTTTTTTTTTTTGAGGAGGAGTCTCGCTCTGTCGCCCAGGCTGGAGTGCAGTGGCGTGATCTCGGCTCACTGCAAGCTTCGCCTCCCGGGTTCCCGCCATTCTCCCGCCTCAGCCTCCGAGTAGCTGGGACTACAGGCGCCCGCCACCTCGCCCGGCTAGTTTTTTTTTGTATTTTAGTAGAGACGGGGTTTCACCGTGTTAGCCAGGAGGGTCTCGATCTCCTGACCTCGTGATCCACACGCCTCGGCCTCCCAAAGTGCTGGGATTACAGGCTTGAGCCACCGCGCCCGGCCAATACGGGGGAACTTTCTATGACCACAGAGATGTTCTATATCTTCATTAAGGTGTGAGCTACACAATAGTATACATTTGTCAAAGGTCATGAAACTGCTCACTTAATATAGAAAAGGTAACAGTGAAAATATCCCTCAAAACAACAATCACAATATAATCCACATATGGCAGAGGTCCGTTATGTCATGAGAAGAAGGGGATTCTCCATATAAGTTGAATTCTACCTGACATGTCTATCATGAAAAACATATAAACGTCAGCAATTTTTCCAGACAGGTTCAAAACTAGGACTTTTTTTTTTTTTTTTTTTTTTTTGGTACAAGCACTGTCTATGTCTTTTCAAATGTTTACAGAGTATTTACAAAAAGTAGTCCGTTGGGTGGCAGTTGTAATTAGGGAAACTGGCAGTGAAAATTAACACATACCATAAAAGAGGGATAATTACTCCACTGTCATATACAATATTATTATCAAATGGTATTCACCCAGGAATCCAATTGGTTCGTTCCCACTCAGCCTCGTTGTTACAGGAAAGACCCTCCCTTCCTTGTTACCCTGGGTATGAAGCTGCCACGTTCCATGGATGATATGCCATATGGTACTTAACATCAGAATCAAAATGAGCTTGTGCTTTTTGTGTGAGATGTTGAAATTTATTAGAAAATCAGAAAGCCTAATTTCCACCAAGTTCCTGAGAACTGCCATCTGCCGCATGAAAAAGAAAATGGAGATTTTTTTTTTTTTTTAAACCATTTACTTATTGTGAAATGTGAGGGTGCTGGTGTATGTGTTTGAAAAGCGGGTTGGGGCGGGGAGGGGTTTGTGAGAGAGCGCCAGAGCAAGCCCACTTGGCAGGGCAGAAAGAAAGAGTGTCAGCTGAATGGAGGCAAGGGCTTGCGAAGCGTAATTATGGAAATCATCTATTCCTGAGCCTTTTTTTTCTCCTCCTGACCACATGTTCCTTCCACAGAGGAGCAGCACATAGAGTCCAGCTTTTGAGAATAAGTGAAGTCCCCACTTCAGAAAGAAGGGGGGCTGAAACCAGTCTCTCCGGGTGTCAAGTCCTTCTACAGAGGAGCTGGCGTGAGTCAAGCCAGGAGGGTAAAGGCGAGGCAGCCAGAAAGGCTGAGTGGAAGAAGGAGCAGGAAGTCTTTCTAAGGAGAGTGACAGAAAGAAGGGCAGGCAGGATGGGAGAGGGATGCCAACAGGGGAGAGTGAAGGAGTGCCTACTGAGAAGGGAAGAATCTTTCAGCACACTTCGGATGCCAAGGGAAAGATGCTGAAGTCTTTCAGGAGGGCGTGCGATGCCTGGACATTCATTTCAGCAGATGGCCCTGGTCTATGGCATTGTTAGGTTCCCGATAGGCTGTCTTAACCATGAGTCACATCCATCTAGTGCCCCACACCTCACACTGCAGCCTGGAGGGCTTACCCCAGACTTTGATTTTACTGAATTTATTTGTTCTCTGCTTTTACACCAAAGCTAGCATGTGTGTTGGAACAGCTACAGGCAACATTTGTTGGACCTGGTTAGTGGCTGGATTTCTCACCTCTGACCACAAGTAATACTCAGGAAATAGACCTCTGGCAAACAGCCCACCAGAGCCTGAAACGGAACAGTGATGAGGATGGAGGATAAGGCTCGAGGCACCAGGGGACTTCCCATTATGACACTGTAGGGCCAAGTGTTGGTCAAGGCAGGCCGTTCTTGGATGGCATCCAAAGTGGTTTAATTAAAGATAGACTAAAAAGACCACTCAACAGACAGCCTCATCTACAAGGCAGTCTTCCTACAGGAGCTTAGGGGGGTATGCCTTTCTGTGCTGGCAGAAAGGCGTTCTGTGCCGCTGGCACCTTGGGGAGAAGCTTCAGGTTTCTGTCTAAACTCCTGAGAGCTTAGCATCCAGAGTGTGCACGACTTGGGGTGCCAGGCAGCAGGTCCCACTCGCTCATTGGAGGGGGTGGCCTTACGCTTTACCCCCCAGATGACTGAGGACCCAACAGTGTGCTCCTTGCTTGGAGGCTAGTGATGAGCTCCTAATTTCCCTGTGGACTGCCCAGACCTCTACAAGACAGGCTTCTGGAGATGCTGTGGATTCTCTCCCAAGCGACTAGGAGCTGGTAGGAAGGGCGGGCGCTTGGCGCTGCATCTCAATCGCTGCGGCCCCAGGAGCAGCTGTGGCAGGAACATGGTGAGCAGCTCTCAGCACCCTCGGCCCTGATTTTCCCTCCGCTTCCATTTGTTGAGCACCTATTGTTCAAAATGCCTGTTATCTACGAGGCTACAGTTTCCTGAGCACTTACTATGTGCCAGGTACCTCACACATATTACCTCATTTAATCCTTACTAAAACCCTGTGAGGAAGGGACCATTCTCATCCCCATATTCCAGATGAGACAACTGAAGGCGAGTAAGATCTGGTCTGAGTCAAACAGCAAATAAGACTTGGGGTCAGCAACGAGCCCTCATGGTCTGACTCCAGAAAGGACGTTCCTCTATAACCCCAACAACCATCCTCCAACAGAGCAAATGGTATTATTTCCACTTTAGCTCATGAGCAGATTGGGCTCAGAGAGGTTAGGCAATTTACCCAAAGCTGCACAGCTACAAGTCACAGAAACAGAAACCCTTCTGGCTCCAGAGCCCAAACCCTTTCTCCTAAGCCGTACCCCCTCTCTGGGCTTACTGAGGCTGCATTTTATTTTGACGCCACATTCCCCAGCCAATGCTGGCAGGCACAGTGAGTAGGATTGGATATGGAATGTGAAAACATCTTTACAACAGAAAGATTTGGCTAAACCTTAACATTTTCAGACGTTTTAACTGATTCTTTGGAAAACAGATGTTTTTTGGGGTGCCGCAGCGACGGCCCAAGTAGACTCTGAAAGATTTGGGTGCGGCCAGCCAGTGAGAGTCCCTGCCTGCTTACTGATCTCACTGGTTGAGCAGCACTAGTTCCAGATGGTTAGAGAACTTTGGTGCTGGCTTGCCATTCTTGCCCATTTCAATGAGGCCCTCAAATGTGTAGGGAGTGTGTCCTACTGTGTATCCCCCTCCACCTGGGTGTGGGCAGCAAACACCAAGGTCCCCGCCTACACTGGACACATCGTGTGGGATCCATTGCCTCTTCTGCTTTCTCCAGGGGCAGAGAAAGTCACCTGATTTCAGTGGACAGGAAAGGGACATGTTTATAATCAGTAGAGGGTGAGGGGTCATTCTCTGATCTATAAGCTCAAGGTCTCTAAACGATTAACTCTGCTACCAGCTTGGGGAACTGCTGAACACCAAAGACAAATGCTGGACCACATGACTCAATGGCCCTAAATTCATCAAACAGAGGCACACTATCGGGGTGGTCATGACCCAGAAGTAGATGATGTGGTTATCAACCAGCAGCGGACTTCAAATTTCCCAATGCCTCAGTTTCCCTTGTTATACACTAGAAGGGTGTCTCTAGTGCTCGGGCAGTGGGCATGATGTTTTATTTGATTGGGCATACTTTTGCAAAGATTGCTAAGTTGAACAATTGCTATCTTTGTTTACATTGGATTGATGTTGAATAACTGGGGTTATTTAAAGATTTTTGTAGTTCAGACTTTAGGCTTCAATTCAGTACTTCCTTACTCGATAAGTATTTGTTAAATACCTCCTATGTAGCAGACACTGTCTAGGCATTTTAATCAAAATATAGATAAATGACACTTACTTCCGGACCCTGAGGAGCTTGCAATTTAACAAAGGACAGGAAAAATATATATATACACATACACACATATGCATTTGTATGTATACACACCCATATATAAACATACATAAGTATATACAAATACATGCACACCCATACATACATGCCTGTGTGTATATATATATATATGTGTGTGTTGATAGATACAAAATCTAAGCGTGTGCATGTGATAGTTTAACATGCCAGCCCTGTGGTGATGAGGACACAGAGGCATCCAGCAGTGAGCCTGACAGGGAATGATGGCTGGGTCTGGCAGAGGGAGAGGGAATGGTTCTGCAGACCAGGCAGTATCCCAGTAGCATTGGAGTCTGGCCTTGCCCTGGGCTGACTGGGTGAGAAAGGAGGAAACTCTATCCATTGAAGAAGTGACATCACTGTTTGGGGAAGAGTGGTAGGCATTTTGGATGAACCTAAGGCAGCAGCAGTAGGTGATAAAATGAAACACGAATTAAGACAGTTCTAGAGAGTGCTTCGAATGCCAGGGTAGGGTGCGGGCACATACTGGGGATGCTAGAGCCAGGACAAGATGGAGTAAGGAGTAAGGATGACATTGGTGGTGGGGAACTGGAAACATAGCCCAGTAGGACAAATATTTCCATTTCTGGAAAATAACTACCTGAGTTTAGACACTCTCCTTCCTGTTGGCACTGGGCTCTTTCACTTTGAGAAATTCCTACATATAGGAAAATCTGAACTTATAAAACAAATCTGGAGCCTGATATTTGTGGGACAAAGGAATTCTTCCCTTTAGGAAGAAATCTTTTGAAAGCTGAGCTCACGTAGTGCTTTCAAATATACCTCAATCACCCCGCTTGTGTTAGGAGACCCGAGCTGGGTAGGCAGGCGGCCTGCCCGGGGCACACTACCCTCCAGTAAGCAGAAGTCTTCATGAGTCCTCCTTTTTTATTTCTTATGGAGGAAGAAAAAAGAGCACAAATTAATGAGCACACCCAGAAAACAGTTCTTTCCATTAACCTGGTGCTGTCTTTCTCATTGGAGTTTCCTCCTGTTTTCCTGCCCTCGTTATATTCTCCACACACACAGCCAGATACAGATTCATTTTTATAAACAAAAAAAATTGTCCTTTCACTGCCTCTTTGGAATTGATATGAAGTGTGTGCCCTTCCTCTCCCCCAGGTCTAACCACCTCCATGCCACTGGTGTGTTTTTGGATTCTTTATTCTAACAAATCAGTTCCTTTTTTTGGAGAGGATTATAATTGATGGTAAACACTTTCTTTAACTTTCTCTAATTACAATTTGATTTTAAATGTAATTCATATGTTTTCTCTATGGAACTAACCCAAGCGGTGGGCTGCCAGGTTTCCCTAAGTTGGGAATGAGCAGAGCTATTAAATTAAATCACAAGAAACAAAGAAAAGGTACAATTAGTTTCTCCAAGAGGATGCCATTGCACATTTCCTAAAAGACATGACGATGTCTATGACTGGGGATTTCATGCCTCATTACATATATTTTTCTTCTGGTTTTTTATTCTAGTATGATTTATCAACACCTGTCTGCAATCTCTCGTGATAGAGAAATTTGCCAAAGAAACCTGGGAGAAATTGAAGTAAGTATTCGAAGGGGAAGACGAGATGTCTCTGGAGCAACAGGTAAGCCTCCGGTGTTTTTACGGTTATAGCTTTTTACTGACCTTTGGATTAAGCCAGTTAGTTGAATGAACCCATCTTAAAAGGTACAGCTGGTTCTTAAAGCAATTCAGTTACTAGGGAGATCACGTCCAGCACCGAAAACATGTGAATTAGATACAGAAAACACCTGGTACACCTTATCTGTCTTCCATGAAGGTATCAGTCTTAATCACTAAAATCAGCCTTAAAACGGGGTCTCACTGTAAATAATACCAACATTATTTTAACTTTTATCTCATGAATGAATTCTCATTTTCTCTTTCTAATCACAGAAGAGAGAGCAACTGCATTATTTCCATTGCACATCAATGGAGCTGCCAAACAGAAGAGGGGAGATACCTTTTAAGTTTGGCCAGAATCACTTCTTAGGTGTTCTTTTTTTTTTTTTTTTTTTTTTTTTTTTTTTGAGACGGAGTCTCGCTCTGTCACCCAGGCTGGAGTGCAGTGGCCGGATCTCAGCTCACTGCAAGCTCCTCCTCCCGGGTTTAAGTAGCTGGGACTACAGGCGCCCGCCATCTCGCCCGGCTAATTTTTTGTATTTTTTTTTTTAGTAGAGACGGGGTTTCACCGTGTTAGCCAGGATGGTCTCAATCTCCTGACCTCATGATCCACCCGTCTCGGCCTCCCAAAGTGCTGGGATTACAGGCTTGAGCCACTGCGCCCGGCCAGGTGTTCTTTAGTTAATTCTTAGTTTTTCTCCTCTGCCTCTATCCAGTAACCCCTTAATGCCGTCATTTATATCTCCAGATAGTCTCCTGTCTGACTCTTGCAATCTTGTGCCATCTGTCTGCTTCCCTAGAGGCTCCCAGACCTAAGGTTGGGGATGAAAGTGGCTCAGAAATCATTTGATCCTAGGAAGGGAGAGGAAAACAAAAATATGGAAAAATGATTGGCTTCCTCAGTTCATCAATGCCATGCAAATTAAAACAATTAGGCACTGCTTTGCCTATTAAATCTCCAAAAAATTTAAATGATAATAACCAGTTCTGGTTAAGATGCAGCAAAATGGGGAATTGCTGGTGGCATAGGAAATCAGCGCAGCCCCTTTGGAAAGCAATCTGACAACATGTACCAAAAGCTGTGCAAATGATCAAATCCTTTGAAGCAGTAAGTCCATTCTTGAGAATCTGTTCTCTTAGAAACGCATACCTTTATGCACACATATATGCATATATATGCAAAAAGATATAATGTAGCTTTATATTTATAAATAATAAAATAAAATTATCTTTAGGAGTTAAAACAAACCAACAAACAAATGGAATGACAAAAGAAATATGCATTATTATGTGATGATTGCAAAGATCATGAGGCAACTTGCAAATTTTTATGATAATACTAAGTTAAAAAAACAAGAAAAAAACAAAAAAGACACAAGTTACATATCTACTAGGTAAATTACACAAATGAGAAAGGATTAAGAGAAATACCAAAATAATAACTAATAGTGACTGAATTAGATAAAATCCTGGATGATTTTTTTCCCTAATATCTATTTCCCAAATTTTCTTTTCTATTTCCCAAATTTGCTATATGTTTTATTGCTTCTGTAATGTAAAACAACTTAAAATGCTTAATGCAAATTTTCCCTCCTCTTCCTCCTACCCCCATTTTAAAAAGAAAATAAATCGAGCTGAGCGCACAGTGACTTGCCCACAGCGAGGTCCTGCCCAGACCCATGGCCCTGCACAGGCCTGGTCACTGCAGCCCACTGCTCACAGCAGGGCACCATCAACCATCTTATTCTAGGGAAGGCAGCCCAGGGGTAAATCAGCATCTCTGGGGTAAATTGCTTACAGCTCCACAAGTTTAGATGGGAAAGAGGAGCTCTGGCCTCACAGAGGTGAAGAATACTCATTTCCAAATATTTTAAGTAGGAGCACTGAGTAATTATGATCAGAGAAAACTTGGACTGGTGGACCCTTGAGAGATTACTTAGCCCAGATCTTCTCAGCTGACAGATGAGGAAACTGAGGCCCAGAAAGGTTAAGTGACTTGGCCAAGACTGCACAGCAAGGGGGCAACAGGACCAGGATGCACTGTTGGAACCGTAAAGTGCTCCTTTTCAGCCCCCTATGCGACCTTGGGAAGAGAAGCATCTGAAGACTTTTTTATTTTTTTATTTTTTATAATGGCCATTGTGTTGTAAAGGCTAAACTCAGTAAGAATAGAGAACAGGAAAGAGCAGTCTTCTTATTTTAAGCACTTACTTTGGGCCACGCCTCTTATATAATGATCTTATGAAAGCCCAGCAAGAACACTGCAAGGCAAGGTATTGCCCTGCTTTACCAAAGAGGAAACAGTCCCAGAGAGGATGATGCTGAAGACAGCTCGGTAGGTAAGGGGGCTGGGGTGGGGACACAAATCCAGGTCTGTAACTACAAAGACTCCTCTTTCTGTTAAGCCATTCTACCTGGGGAAAGGAAGAGCAACTGGCAACGGGAATTCATTTTCTTTATTCTTTTTTTCTTTCTTTCTTTCTTTGTGAGACGGAGTCTCACTCTGTCGCCCAGACTGGAGTGCAGTGGCGTGATCTCGGCTCACTGTAACCTCTGCCTCCCGGGTTCAAGCGATTCTTCTGCCTCAGTCTCCGGAGCAATGGGACTATAGGCGCCCGCCACCACGCGGGAATTCATTTTCAGGGACTCTATGTGAAATAAGAGAGGCGTGTCTTTAAACATGCGTTTACTGAGTTCCCATATTAGGTCTGGTACTGCGAAAAATGCTGGATGATTGAAGAAGCAAATAAGCCATTTGGCCTGAATGGCTTTAGAATCTGTGGAAACATTACAGGTGTGCCTGGAACACAGGAACTAGGAAGCGCGATGTCAGATGGGAACTGGGATCGTTTCCTCTGCTATAAACGTGACAGGGGCAGGTCAGCTCCAGCCATGCCCACATGGGCCTCCCAGAGGATCAGCTGCTCCTATGCAGAGGGCGAGCAGTCTTAGGAGGAGGAAAGAGAAATGGCGGGCTCAGCCAGGCTGTTGGGTGGCCATTGCAGGGCCGGGTGGGGAACCAACTTGGCAAATAGGATACTCATATTCTCAGAAGTCACAGGGCATTGTTGCAAGTCCCTAGGAAGCAGTCGTTGGATTCAGCGGAAGCTCTGGGGCTACAGTGCTGATCTCAAAGCCCAGAAGCAAGGCTTACAGTCTGTATGACCCCGGCACGGCACTTAACCACTCTGCGACCCAGGTATTTCATCTGAAAAGAAAAACAGTAAAAGTAGCTAACCTCATGGAGTTATTGCAATTGTTAAGTAAGATTGATAATACAAACCAGGCACTTAGAAAAAATGAGTGGCCCAGGAGGGGCACTCCACAAATGTAAGCTGCTGTTGCATAATGGCTGCTCCCGTGCTTGGTACTGGCTTATTTTCAAGATGCTGCTCCTCACGTGGGTTGGGGGAGAGTTGAGGGGCAGTGGTCTGCATCCTACTGGACTGGATTTGCATGTGGGCTCTGCTGCTCAGAGTTATGTGATCTTGAGCGGGTTGCTTCACCTCTCTGAAGCTCTGTTTCCTCATTGACAAAGGGGGAATAATGTACCTATCTTCTAGGGTTAAGGAGAGAATCGAGTGGCGCAATCTACACTGAAGTACCTAGTAGAAACTCAGTAAGCATCCTTCTTCCTCCTCTGAGATGTAGGTGCTACATTAAGATTACATTATACTTGACATTATTAGAACCACTTTGCTGCTGGTTAGATAACGATGCTTTCCATCTTGAAGAAGCAGATGTTCTTCAAAGGCTTTCTCTTTGCCCAGAGGAGACCTTGCCTCCTAAAGTTACTGTGATTTGCTGAATGACTTTATCTCTACTCCTCCTTTCAGTCTGACTTCCCTGACACCCAATGTGGGCCACTGTCTAACCCTGCCTTGAGGAACCCTCGTAAAGCTAGGGACCAGGCTGTGAGCGGGAGAGATGGATTTTTGTTGATTGATTTTTGACTTATGAATCTTCTACCATGTGATTTTCTGGTTAGGACCTTTAGCCTCAGCTCAGCTGCTGCTTAAAATAACCTGTTTTGCCTAGGAGAAAGGCCAGGGCTCTGGGAATCACTGAAAATGGCCAGAAATAGCCAGAGCACTTAGACATGAGCAGAGGTAAAATGACACGTTCAGCTCTGCCTCTGACAGGCAGCTGAGATGTGCTGTTTAAGGAGGGACTCTCACCCTCTGGGTATGAGGGAACATAGGTAGCATGGCCAGCTGCTGGAACCCTCATTGGTTGAGATATTCAGCACATTTTTCCAAATCAAGGGGGAAAAATCCCCAGCTTTCCATGTGTAAGTGGATGGAAGAGACTTTTTCCTTTTCGGATCCTTGGTGCGACCTCCCTGAAAGGCTGGAATGTCATCTCTTTCTTCCTTTAGAAGAGCAGTTCTCACAGCATTCCCAAACAAACAGGAATCTACATTACCTCCAGGGGGATAAAGGACATTTGAATGAGGGTACAAGAATGCAAGGGAACCAGAGAAATATGTCTGGGAATAGAGAACCCAGCAGGGCACATCCTGTGCTGTGTCATTAGGTTTTATCTCTTTCATCTTGAAGTTTGAATTCTCTGCTTAATTGGGTCTCAGAGGATGTTTGTATACAGACCACTAGGCATCTATACAATTGCATTGGAAATGCATCTTTAAGCCAAAAATAAAGTCAATCTAACAAGTCCACCAGCTATGAAAATTGCATCATATTAGAATTTACTAAAAAACAAAACAAAAAAAAAAACAAAAAAAAAAAAAAAAAACCCAAAAAAACTAGTGCAGAAAACTCAGCTTTTAAAGGAGAAATTAAGGCGAGATTATTGGTTGTATAAAAGGATTTGCTTCAGGCCACATTTAAATAACAAATTCCCTAGTGCTTGTAGAGTAGAATTTCAGCTGAGAAAGAAAAAACCCATCAATTCCTACAGAAATTTTAAGAAGAAATGATTAGGTAAAATGAAGCATGTTTCCAGACCTTATGACATAAATTTTATCTTAACATGAAATAGGAAACAGATGTTTCTCCTCCTTTGCTTGCAGTATTTTCCTCTCTTATAGTCTAGATTTGTAGATTTCTAATTATAAATCACTTTTTTTTTTTTTTTCTGAGATGGGGTCTTACTCCGTCACTCAGGCTGGAGTACAGTGGTACGATCATAGCTCACTGCAGCCTCAAACCCTTGAGCTCAAGCGATCCTTCCACCTCAGCCACCAGAGTAGCTGGGACTACAGGCATGCACCACCATGTCCAGCTAATTAAAAAAAAATTTTTTTAGAGACAAAAATCTCTCTATGTTGCCCAGTCTGGTTGTGAACTCCTGGCCTCAAGAAATCCTCCTGCCTCAGCCTCCCAAAGTGCTGGGATTACAGGTGTGAACCACCATGCCTGGCCTAAATTGCTTGTTTATAATCTTTTGGTTAAAACCTTTATTGAAACTTAACAATGAGAAGGAACTAATGGATTAGGAAGAGTAAGGCCTTTGGGATTAGATAAACCTTTACATTTTGCCTGGATCACTTACTTGCTGTTTGACTTGGGCAAATGTATTTATTCAACAAGTATTTAACTTCTAGGATGTGCTGAACAACGTTTCAGGCACTGGGAATAGAGGCAAAGGGAATAGGCAAGGGCTGTGTTCCCTGGGAATGTATTCCAATGGGGAGGACAGTCAACAGGCAAATAAACAAATAAAACTCAGGTTGTGCAAAGAGCTAAATTTAGAATATTTAGTAGTGACGGGGGAGAGAAGATGCCAGTTGCCCTGAGTTGGTCAGAGAAAACCCTTTGGCAAAGGTAATGTTTGAATGAAAGGAAGGAAGGAGCCAGCCTAGAGACAGGGAAGTTATCTGTGTTCCAGAGAAAATGGCAAGTGCAAAGGTCCTGAGGTCAGACTGAGCTCAGTGAAGTTGAGACCCAGAAAAAAATCTAACATGGTTGGAATATCATATGTGAGGAGTCTAATAGGAGACGAAGGCGGAGAGGGTTTTAGGGATCAGAACACATAAATGTGTAGAAGATGAGAAGGAGTTTAACTTTTCTTCTAATTGTAAGAAGAAATTAGAACTTTTCTTCTAATTGCAAGAAGGGTTACTGAAGTTTCTGAGCCTTGGTGCGCTCACTTGTAAATGGAGATAATCATGGTGCTCACCACTTGTGAGGACTGAGGCAGCTAACATAGGTGAGGCGGCTAACATCCCCTTGGCACTTTGGTTGCAGAACTTAGTCCAGGATTTTGCTTCCAAGGATCAGCAATCCACTGTGTAAGCTAATGTTTAAAGGAGTCACTGTAAAGATTCAGAAGACTCTAACAGCTCAGTTGCAGGAAGTACAGAGAAATCTCAGAGGAAACAGAGTCAGCAGGCTTCTTTCCAACTCTGTGTCTCCCTTCATGTTTACTCTGTTTTCCTGGTTCTCTCTTCTCTCTGCAAGACTTTTAATTTCTGTTCCTTTTTTTTTATTTTTTGGAAATGCATCTTTAAGCCTGTCACCCAGGCTGGAGTTCAGTGGCATGTTCATAGGTCAATGCAGCCTCAAATCCTGGGTTCAAGTGATCCTCCTGCCTCAGCCTCCTGAGTAGCTAGGATAAGAGGCACATGGCACTGTGCCTGGTTATTTTATTTTATTTTTTGGTGAGACAGGCTTTTGCTTTGTTGCCCAGGTTGGTCTCAAATTCCTGACTTTAAGTGATCCTCTCACCTCAGCCTCTCAAAATGCTGGGATTACAGGTATATACCACCATGACTGGACTCAATTTCTGTTTCTTCCAAGCTTTTCTATATGCCCTTTGGATTCAAGAGATCACCATCATCAGACTGGCTCACTTTCTCAGTGCCTCAACTGCAGATGCCTGAGAAAGAGGGTTTGATGGTCTTTGGTCTGGAGTCCATATGTATCCCCTTCAGATGGACTTTGGAGGGTGGTGACTCTGGAGGGTGGGGTCTCTAAGAAGAGGTAATGGGTAGAGCCATCAGGACTGATGTATATTCTCCTCTGTATAAATAAATACATGAAAAATGAATGAATGGTTGGATGATTCACGTGTGTATGAATGGAAGATGAATAAATGAATGAGAGGTGCCTGAGATAACTGACTACCAAGCCCAAACCAACCCATTTAGGAGAGAGGTGGGTGGGATTACATGGCTTTTCTCTGTGTCATGGGTTCTTAACCAGAGGTTCGTGGATAGGCTTGGGAAGGTCTGAGAACCCTTCAAAATCATCTATTAAAATGTTGTGTACATGTGACTACATGTATTTTCTGGGGAGAGTGTTCATAGTTTTCATCAGAATCTCTAAGAGCTCTACAATCTAAAAAAAACCAAGGATCCCTGATTATGAATCCTTGGGATTTTTGTTCTTCCTAAATAGGAAATGCTGGTTGGGCACAGCGGCTCGTGCCCGTAATCCCAGCACTTTGGGAAGCTGGGGCGGGCGGGTCATGAGGACAGGAGTTCGAGACCGGCCTGGCCAACATAGAGAAACACCATCTTTATTAAAAATTCAAAAAAATTAGCCGGGTATGGTGGCAGGTGCCTATAATGCCGGCTATTTGGGAGGCTGAGGCCAGAGAATCACCTGAACCTGGGAGGCGGAGGTTGCAGTGAGCCGAGATTGCTCCATTGCACTCTAGCCTGGGTGACAGTGTGAGACTCCATCTCAAAAAAAAAAAAAAGATGTTAACATGGTGACATCCTGAGAAGCATTCCTTCAAGCCCAGTATATTGCAAAACAAATTGAGGCAGAAAAAGTCAGAATTCATTCATTCCCTTTTCTGCTATCCCTTGTCCATCCAATTGACTCACCAAGTTTCTTACCCCTTCTTCAAGACTGAAAGCCCCTGTCCCTCCATGTTATCTACTTTTCCCATAAATAAAGTCTAGTTAAAAAGTAGCTGAAAGGGCCGGGCACGGTGGCTCAAGCCTGTAATCCCAGCACTTTGGGAGGCCGAGACAGGCGGATCACGAGGTCAGGAGATCGAGACCACCCTGGCTAACACGGTGAAACCCCGTCTCTACTAAAAAAAAAATACAAAAAACTAGCCGGGCGACATGGCAGGTGCCTGTAGTCCCAGCTACCCAGAGGCTGAGGCAGGAGAATGGCGTGAACCGGTGAGGCGGGAGCTTGCAGTGAGCTGAAATCCGGGCCACCTGCACTCCAGGCTGGGCCACAGAAGCAAAGACTCCGTGTCAAAAAAAAAAAAAAAAAAAAAAAAAAAAAAAAAAAAAAAAAAAAAAAAAAAAAAAAGTAGATGAAAAGCAGAGAGTTTTTATTTATTAACTTTGATCCAAAAGGTTGCCTGTCTCCCCACTTCTGTCCCGTTCCTGACCACAAACGCGTTTGCTGGTTCATCCAGCTGCCTGAAACCACAGCCCCTCAGAGCCAGAAGGGCCCTTAGAAATCAATCTAGTCAGAGCATTTCACCTGGAGGACTCGGCCTCCAACAGATCATATGAGAATATCTGTGGGAAATTCTAAAAATATAGTGAATATTATAATATTAAATACACAAAGCAGAAGTGTTTTTTTTTCTAACAAAAGCTGTTGACGGTAAAGCTTAAGAAATATTTTTGTTTAGTAGGACTATATGGAAGATAAACTTTTTTCTTCTTTTCTTTTTTTGAGATGGAGTCTCGCTCTGTCACCCAGGCTAGAATGAAGTGGCGCGATCTCAGCTTACTGCAACCTCTGTCTCCCGGGGTTCAAGCTATTCTCTTGCCTCAGCCTCCCGAGTGGCGGGGATTACAGGCATATGCCACCACACCCAGCTAATTTTCTTATTTTTAGTAGAGACAAGGTTTCATTATGTTGGCCAGGCTGGTCTTGAACCCCTGACCTCAAGTGATCTGCCCACCTTGGCCTCCCAAAGTACAGGGATTACTGGCATGAGCCACTGCGCAGGGCCTGGAAGATAAATTTAGTAGGAGTAGAAACAGATATCATGAGGCCTGGAGCTTATATACTGTGGGAAGCCTCCTTTAAAAAGAATATAATTACAAATAAAACTTTAGCTACAAAAATAAGTACTTTTTTAGAATTAAGGAAGAAAACTTTAAAGCTGACAGATAACATAAACATCGAAAGCTGAAAACATGTTTTTATTATTACTATCATAAATTAACCCTCTTTTAGAATATGCTTTCCTGCGTCTTTGGCTGTATTTTGCTTTTTCTGTTCATCGGACAATGATTTTATAATGTCATTTTCTATAAAGAGGATAGAATGAATATTCTAGCATGGCTGACTGAAAATTGTTTTTATTGTATTTTGTTTTCATTGTTAGTGTAGACAAATTTCTTTATGCACATCCATAACTTTCTCAGCAGTTTCTTACTGAAGTGTGCTTCTTTCCTGGTGGCAAGTCCTGGGAATACTCCAGCCTTTGATCTCCCTCGACCTGTTCCACCCCTCTCCCCTACTTTTAGGCAAGTCCTCTTGGACCAGGCAGTCCCCACTGGGAATGTGCAGTCTCTCTTTCAGATGCCTTTTTAGGGGTCAGAATAGAGTCTGGATGTGTGTTGAGTCTACCAGAAGCAAATGGTCCTGAGGACTGGGTGGTCTGCAGCCCCACCCACAGGCACCCAGGACCACCATCAGGGCATATAAAGTGACCTCTCAGGCTGGGGATGGCTTTTAGCTAGAGGGGGCCAGGTGGGGCTGCTTCCTCCCTGTCCTGGAAGCCTCAGCTTCATTAGCTTCCAAAGCAAACCTAAATCACTCTTGATTTACATCAGAAGTTCTTAAACACTTTGGTCTTCAGAAGCCTTTATACTCTCATAAATTATGGAAGACCCCACAGAGCTTTTGTTTAATCTATGGGTATTTATGGTATTAGAAATCAAAACAAACAAATTTTAAAAAACATTTTAAAATTCATCTAAAATAATTATATGTTATAATATATAATTATGGTATAATACATAATACTTGTTAGTGTAATGTATTTTTATGATAAATAACTATATTATTCAAATAAATGAATGACAAGATGGCATTACTTTACAGTTCTGGAAATCTCTTTTAATATCTGATGAAGTAATGGAAGTGGGATTCCATCTTCCACAATGTATGTATTCTGTGATATGATTTTGGTTGAAATTTATGAAGAAAATATGGAAGGAAGAACAACTTTAATACTCTTTTCAGATCATTGTGGCTATTCTTTTAAACCTCACAAAGGCTTGACAAGTGGTAGTTTCTCAAAGGTCAGTTATAATGTTGAATCTGTAACTGTACGGATGACCTTCTTCATACTCTGTTATATTAAAATCTCTTGATCTGTGTTACATTTGGATATAAATTTTTAACATCATTTGGTACTAGCTTGCATGAGATATTTGGAAACTTAGCTCACTGACTTGTGCTAATCTTACAAATGTTGACATGTTCCACTATACAATATCAAAATTGCATTTGTCAATATCATCACAATCTTAGCCTCTAAGGATTGGGATGCTAATAAGCTTACAGTATAAGATGCAATTTTTTCCCCCATATTCTTATTTTTGTTTCAGAGCATGAGTTTTGTCACTGGCAACACATTCTGCCAGTTATTTTCCTTGAAGTGACAGGCTAACTTTGTTCTTTTCTTAAGAAAATGTCTGCCAAATATCCAAGTCTGAGTAACCATGGTTCGTCTGTCAGTGGTTTTTTAAGTGGAAATGATGTTCCATTAAAAAAAGTGGCTAATTCAGCTCATAACTCAATCGTGTAAGTCCTTTTCCTGGAAGTGGCCATTCACACTCCTGCATATAGGAGAAGTACTTTATTTGAGTGTGTACTTCTGATTCTGTTACACAAAATATTCCAAAGATGTATACTCAGGGTCAAGATTTCATAACACTGGTAATTTTTACTACCTCAAAATGAACAACCTAAAGTGAAACTGGCATTTTTTTTTTTTTTACTGCACATATGTGACAGTGAAGAATATGATGACTATAAATAATACACTGAAGATTTAAAAAAAGAATATAATAAATAATATAATAGTTTTGTGCCACTGTCTTGATTGATGCTATAAGGCACCAAATTTTACTCACCAAAGCTTATGGGCCATTAGTGCAAACACCAATAAGTACAAAAGGCAAATAACGTCTTAATTTGGTTTTGAAAATAGTTTGGCCTCATGGATTCCTAAAAACACCTTAGGTTTTTGCACCTTAGGGTTCCATGGGTCATACTTTGAGAACTGCCGGCTTAAATGTCTTAAGCGTCCTTCTAAGTGAATCAGAGGTCAAAGAAGGAGACATCATTGGTGGCTGAGGGAGAGAAGGGGAGGACCAGACATGACAGTCTTCATGACAACAATGACCTAATTGAATACTAACATTGTAAAAATGAAGAAATGGAGGCACAGTGAGATTGGCTCCAAGTCATCCAGCTGGATGGTGGTAGAGCCAGGGTTAACTCCTAGGTCTCCTCCCGACACACAGAGTCTGTGAGCCTCTGCCAAGTTAGGTCTCTCACCTAAATTATCTTACAATTATTTATTGAGTACCTGTTGTGTGCCAGGTACAGGGCTAGGTATTGAAGATGTTAAATCAAATGACATTGTTGCGATCCTTCCACTTGGTAGTCTAGGAAGCGTGCAGATGGGCGAATCAATTCCATGCACAGTTAGCCCGAAGACAGGTGATACAGAGAGCCACGGGGGCTCAGAGCAGGGATGCCCGGATCTGCAAGTGGCTGAGAATGTCCAGAATTGGGATTCCAACACTGAGTTCGGAAGGAAGAATCAAGTTAGCCAGATCAGGGGAAGTGAGAGCTTTTCCAGTGGAGCAGAGCCTGTGGGAAGTCAGGGAAGAGAGGAGCTTGAGAAGCTGGAGGAATGAATGTATGGGAGAAATGGCTGGAGGTGAGGACTGGGTGCAGGGGCTGGGTCACGGAGGCTGGGTATGTCCACCTAAGAAGTCTGGATTTTATTAAGAAAGCTGTGGGGAGCCAGACAGGCCAGCTGGAGGACAGGCTAGAAAGACAGTCTGGTGCTTTTTCTAAATACCAGATGGTAGTGACACCAGCACAAATCTTTTGCCTTTCTGGGCCTGTCTTTCCCAAGTACCCCTTGAGTCACACAGTGACAGGCAAGTTTGTTATATGAATTCCCCACCTACCATTAAGAGAGCTGCTGAAAAATGAGTTCCTATGGCTTAAATTGATCCCATTCTCTTGGCCTGAAACTTGCTACAAAGTGCTGTTCATTTTTCCTATGGGCTTTATAACTCACCCTGGACTCTGAAAAACCATTACATCAGTTTAGTAAGGTTGAACCACCTAAAATGTATCATTTGTAACCTGTTGCCTTGCCAGACTGAATCCTAGAAAGTGTTTCTGTGCAGTGGTTATTAAACCTGGACAGTCATCTGAGGCAAGTGGTTAAAAAAATATGGATTTTCAGACACCACCTCCTGGGGCTCAGGAATCTGTGTATTTATTTTGCTCTGTGAGTTGCTCTGCTATAGGCAGGCTGGCCCTGATTTTCTGCTCAGATATTTTGGGTATCGCTAGTTGGAACTAACTAAAGAGGAACATGTATTGAATGCCTGCTGGTGCCAATTAAACACTGATTCCTCAGTCTTCCGCACATGGATGCATACAAGCACCTATGTGGCTGACATTTTTCATGTTCCATGACAGGTGCTCCTCTTTGTGCGAGCTGGAAACATCTAACTCTTACTTCATTTCCTACATTTGTTGCATCTTCAACTCTCAATCTCTTCAAAACACTTTCCAATAGTCATTTTTCTCTCTTTCCCCTCTGCACACGAGAGGCTTTGTCATCTCATTGGAAGATATCAATTGGTTTATTTATTTTTAAAAAATTCTTGGTGAACAGACTGTTTTATTAAAGCAGCTTGAATGACTACATATGCAAGTGTGCACTGGCTCTGTGGGAAATGTTATATGCAGGATTGTGGAGATCAATAAACAAGGCTGAAAATCCCTGTATAATCATAACAGTCTGGGCACGTCTGGCATCCCAGCAACGTGCAACATATATACAAACCCAAATAAATATTTGACACAAAAATATGATCAGTGCAGCCTACAGGAAAGAACAGGCTGCCAGATCCAGAGATGGGTTAATGGGTGGTCCTATGAGAGGGCTGGGGAGCGCCATGGAGTTTGTTACATTTCTGACAGTCCTGGAGGTCACTTAACCCTTTCTAAGGTCTTCAGAACACATTATGACAATGTGTCAAGTTGAAATCGGGGTCTTGTCCACGTGTTTCTGTTTTGCTTATAGGCGCAGAAGGAGGGCACATGTTTTCACTGAGACTTGTGAGCCCGTGGGGGCGAGTAAGAGGCAACTCCAACGTGGTGGAGAATACCCCACTTAGGCAGCAGTGGTGGTGTACAGTGCTCCTCGCCCGAGCAGGCCTACAGCTGGTTCTCTGAACAGCTGCCTCCAAAGATGCTTAGGAAGCACTGTATAGGCATGGGCCAAAACTGGAACTCTTACAGGCAAAGGAGAATTCAAGCAGCTTCTAGTCCAGGATCCTTAAGTGCGTGCACAAGTGTTTCTGGGGATGTCTGAGAATCCCTAGTGGATGCGTGTGTTGCAGAGGTTAAAAAAGGTTGAGAAACACGAATCTTGCCCAGTATCTCCCTTATTTTACAGATAAAGAAATCAACGCCCAGAGAGAGAAGTGATTTTCCCTCAGAGCTTATTTGTGTAAGGCTTAAGCTTGGAACCAACGTCTCCTAAACCCCAGCCCTGGTCACCTCCCACTCACCACGCAGCCCCTTTGTTCTCCTTGTCATCACAGCTCCCCTTGGATTTGCATGGTGGTTCTCATTTTCCTCAAGCTCTTTCACATTTGTTGTCCTGTTTTATCCTTACCAACACTCCTGGCAGATAGGAACGGCAGGTAATAATAATTGCCACATTTTACTGAGTGGAAGATGAAGTCCAGAAAGATGATAAAGAGATAATTAAATTTAGAGGTGAATAAGGATCCTGAAACATTAGAAGGTTAGGCATTAAGAGGAGGGACCAGCCCAGTCTGCATTTTCCTAAAGGGTAGAACTAAGGGCAGTGAGTAAATTCCCAGCAGCACAGTACAGGAGTGATGTGGGCTTTGAAGTCCAGAGCCCAGATCCTTCTATGGTCAACTGGTGACCATAGCAAGACATTTAATCCCTCTGAGCATCAGCCTTCTCAATAGTACGAGGAATGATAAGTAATAAATTGGTCATCTCTTGGGCCAAAAGCTCAACAAATAGGAGTTATTATGAGGGCCCAGAAGGGGGTTTCAGTTGAACATAAGAAAGACGTTTCCGGCCGGGCGTGGTGGCTCAAGCCTGTAATCCCAGCACTTTGGGAGGCCGAGACGGGCGGATCACGAGGTCAGGAGATCGAGACCATCCTGGCTAACACGGTGAAACCCCGTCTCTACTAAAATACAAAAAAAACTAGCCGGGCGAGGTGGTGGGCACCTGTAGTCCCAGCTACTCGGGAGGCTGAGGCAGGAGAATGGCGTAAACCCGGGAGGCGGAGCTTGCAGTGAGCTGAGATCCGGCCACTGCACTCCAGCCCGGGCTACAGAGCAAGACTCCGTCTCAAAACAAAACAAAACAAAACAAAACAAACAAACAAAAAAAAGACGTTTCCATCAAAGAGAGCAGTTGGTAAGTGGAATGTGCTGTCTTGCAAAGGAATGAGCTTGTTGTCACTGGAAGCATTCAAGAAGAAACTGGAAAACCAGCTGTCAGAAATAGCATGTAGTAAGAAATTGGACATTTAGAAAATCGGACATGTAGAATATTCCACACTTCTTGCAATGCCAAGATTCTATGGTGTGTTCTGGATAAGCTTGAATGCTCTGACCCCTCTCTGTTCTCCAAGCATGCTCTCTGCTGCCTAGGAGCCTATTCTCTCTGTCCAGAAGGCTCTTCTTTGCCTTCCCATCCTTCAGTCTCAGCAAAATCTCCCTTTCTTAGAGACACATTCCCTGACCAACCTCCTTCCCCATTTGTTAACTCAATTGCCAGTTACAGTTTGATGACTCACATAAGGGCCAAACCAAGGGTGCAAGTCTCAGACTCCCAGGCTAAGCCTCTTTTCAGCAGGCTTGGCTAGCTGTTGAAGACTAAAGTCCATCAATAACTCCTGCAACATTGCCAACTACACTGCAAAACAGTGAGAAACTCAAGCAGTCGCTCTACCATCCAGAGAACAAGACTCTGTGACCACTGGGTTCCAGTTTACTACCATATATTAAGTTCTGAACATGTGCTCAGTACAGTGCCACTTGCTGGGGGTTCAAAGATAAAAATAAGTCACAATGCTTACCAGGCTAGTGGGTAAGGCCAACAATCTTTACATAAGTTGAGGAAGTGCATAGCCTATCCTGGGTACTTGAGAAGGGATCTCCAGGCTCAAACTGAGGTCCAGGGAAGGCTTCTTGGAGGAGCTGACACCCAAACACTCCAATGTCTCACATTCCTTATGATCAAGAAGGTTATTGCTATGTATATCTTGCTGGGTCAGTGGATATATTCCTGGGGCAAAGCTTCAGCTGATGAGCATTCATTGCACCTCGATTTATCTTCCAGAACTTCTGCAGAAGTACAAGATGCCTTCATGACCTACACAGTGTATGATGACATCATCACCATTAAGCTCATCCAAGAGGCCTGAAACATTCTGGGTAAGTATGAAAGAACTTGTTTTGCTTTCTTAGAGCTGCTGTAACACAACCCAGTTGATTCTCATTTTTGCCGTGGTTATAGTCTATAAAGCTGCTGCAATGCTGAATTAGTGAATACTGAACCGTTGTTCCCAGGGGAAATACCGGGTTAGTTTCCTGAAAGTCTAATGCATAACTTTGTTTCATATGTGCTTCTGTGAAAAAAATATATATTTAATATACATAGCTGATTGATTCACATTGAAGTGCTGGCCAACAGTACTGTAAGTCATGCTTGAAGGAGGCTAATCTAACACTGCCTGTTCTCTGGAAGGATGTGACAGTCTTCTTGTGCTTAAGGACACTAGAAGGCACTTCAGCCTACACTTTGGGGTCATTCTAAACAGCAAAATCACTAACAAAAGCAGAAAATGTGAAAAACATGACACTAAATAGATTGCAACAAGGACACTTGGTTATAGTTCGAACTAAAATAAGAACATAGAGCACAGCCTTGTTCTGCCTTGGCTAGAAGCATTCATGTTGGCCAGTGGAAATTCTATGTCTGTGAATGACCTTGACAGCTCTGTGAGTATTGATGTTGGGGCTACAGATAAATAAGTAGCCAAATTTGTGAATATGAAATCCTCAAATAATGAGGATCGATTGTATCATAACCTGGGTGGCTTAAAACTACAGAAATTCATTTTCTTGTGATTCAGGGGACCAGAAGTCCAAAATCAGGTTGCTGGCAGGGCCATATTCTCTCTGAAGGCTCTCAGGAAAAATTCTTCTTTCCCTCTTCCAACTTTGGGTGGCCCCAAGCTTTCCTGGGCTAGTGGCAGCATAACTCCAATCTCTGCTTCTGTCTTCACGTGGCTGTCTTCTCCCTGTATTTGTGTCTCTGTGTCTAAATTTCCTTCTTCTCATTAGGACATCAGGCATATTGGATTTAGGGTCCATCCTAAATGACATCATTTTAACTTGATTACCCAATTTCCAAACAATGTCACATTCACAAGTTCCTGGTAGACATGAATTTTGGAGGGCACTATTTAACCCAGTACAGGGCTCAGGCATGACCCTTTCCATTTGAGTGACCTTGGGCTTCTTACAGACAAAAATGATGAGCACCACCGTCTGCACCACTACCATCATGTTTGGCTTTGATGTTGGCTTTACAGGTGTGCTAATGACTTTAGAATGGTCTGCTATGATTACCTCTGGTTGTCAGGAGGAACAACATGGAGAATCCACGTATGCCACCCACACTCATGCTTACCTGGAAATGGATGTGGGGTGCTCTGCAGCGTGCTGAGGGCCCTTTCCCTGTCTGCTCTCCATCGCATATTTTCCCATCTGCTTGGACATGAAAATGCCATTGACAGGGTCATAGGAGGGGGACTATGTGTGGATGGTCCTACTGACAACATACATGTCCTCCCAGGATGGTTTTTCCCATGGATGTATTAGCATGGATTTTTTTTATCTTGTTAATCTGCTCACTCCCCAGGCCCTGAGGCCATGAGGGGAAAAGGTACAGAACAACAACAACAACAACAAAAAAAAATAGAAAGAAAAAATAAATTAGCTCTGCCTCATTCTAGTTTAATGACCAGAGACAAATGACCTAAACAGTCATAGTTTTCTCATCGGTTGAACAAGATCTACTCTTCAGAGTTATTTGGAGGATTAAATGAGAAAATGTATGTAAAAATATTGTATGTGGTACCTGGCATATAATAGGCTCTCAAAAAACATTCCCTCCCTCCCTCCCTCCCTCCCTCCCTCTTTCCCTTTCTTCTTTCTTCCCTCCCTCCCCTTTGTGTTTCCTGGGCTGCTGTAACAAAGTACCAACAACCAGGTTGCTTCAAACAACAAACATCAATTCTCTCCCAGTTCTAGAGGCCAGAAGTGTAAAGTTAAGGTGTTGGCTGGGTTCATTCCCCTGGAGGTTCTAGGAAGAACTTGTCTCTTGCTTCTCTCCCAGCTTCTGGCAGTTGCTGGCACCCCTTAGCCTGTAGACATATCTCCCCAATCTCTGTCCCCATCTCCACAGGCCTTCCTCCCTGTGTGTTCACGTGGCCTTCTCAAGTGGACAGCAGCCATTGGATTTAGGGCCCACCCTAATCCCTTATGTCCTTAACTTATTTTAACTAGCTACATCTGCTCTCTTTTCAAATAAGGTCACAGTCTGAGGTTCTGGGTGGACATCAATTTGGGGGCACACTATTTAACTCAGTATACGCTCCCTGTCTTTATCCTTCCTTCTTACCAGCACCGAGTCCACAGTGAGCCAGGGCAGGCCTGAGGGGAGGGAGGGGCAGGCAGCCTCCAACATCCCAGGCTCCAGGGATCTATGCAGGAAGCGGAAGCCCCACTCTGTACTTCCAGGATCTTTGATGAAGTCCCTTTTTCCATTCCCATTGAACTTCCTTTACCCGTTCCTCACAGGCGGTGCTGCCTTCGGTCACTGTGAGAGTGTGAGATGGCATTTAAGGATGCTCTCAGGCAGACGCTGCATCAGGCCTCATGCTTGGCACCTGGAACCCGGGTATAGCCTTGTTGGAAGTGTCTGACTAGGCCCAGTCCCTGGGAGCATTCAAGCTGGCTCTTATGCAGCCTGCAGAGGGTCCGGCAGCAGGGGCCATGGTTTTGAGTTGGTTTCACGGTGCCTCTGAGGGCCTAGCAAATTGACTTGCCATTCTCAGGAACAATAAACCTAAACAATGATATAGGTTTAAGTCAGTGGCAGGTACCACAGTCATCAGCCCAGCAGGCGTGCCTGAGAACACGCCAGGGCAGCTAGCTAATGCTAAGCCCACAGGGACAGGCAGCTTCTCCACAGCACAGCAGTGATGTGTAAAGTGCCTGTGCCATGTGAGGCATTAAGCGTATTTCCCTTTCCTTTGGATTTCAGAAAAATTCTTTGATGATTAAAAAGATAGTGCCAGCTTTACTCGCAGGCAACTGGATCTGACAGATGCGAGGGGTTTTCCCATGGCTTTCACAGGGTGATGTGACTGACATCTACATCTCTTCTCATGCTCCTGGTCATCTCCTGAATGCAGAAGACCTTCCAGGGATCTGTATCCAGGAGAGGCCCAAAGACTCTGCCAAGCTGGGAGGGGGAAGTCATTGAGGCTAAGGAAGCTAGATGTGTGTGGTGCTCAGAGTCCTCTCCGGTAACAAGTGGTCACCTGCTTCCCCTGCCCACTCTGGGCCACCATCTCATCATGCTGCTTTCTTGGAGCCACAGAGCCAAGAAGGGGCCAGAGCTGCCAACAAGACCTGGCAGGTATTAGTGATCAGAGCTAGGAGGAATCTGGTGCCCCAACTGGTTGTTAAAACAGCTTCCAACCAGATGTATGTTAGCCCCTGGTCACTTCCCACCTGCATCTTTCGATAGAACCAAGGTTGTGTCTGAGGCTGGAAATAAGGCACAAGGAGTGAAACAGTCGTTTGCTCCTTCAGCTCCTGGAATTCAGGCACCAATAGCAGCAACACCTCCCGGATGCTTCCTAAAGCCAATTCCCAGCCTCCCACCACGGCAGCACTTAGAGGGAGGACACAGGCATCTGGCAGACAGGGCTCATGTGGCCTCCCAAGAATCACAGCTGGGCCTCTGCCCTGAATCCACCAACGAACTCCGCTTTCCAAAAAAGCTTACAGAGAGATTCTAGGCCGAAGCTGGCCCAGGAACTGGGACGTGTCAGTGATACCTGTAAACCTCACCCCTATCCTGTCTGGCCTGTTTTGGGGGGACTCCCAGGCCCCTTTGTCTCTCCAGCAGCTGACACCAGGGGAGGTTTCTGTGGGGCCGGGTTATCAAAAAGCACACAGCATCGAGCTTTCTGCGCTCGAGTCTGAGCGCGGGGTGTGTGCTCTTTACAGCACTGTGCTGCTCCCAGGGGCTGCAGGCCTGGAGACCTGGGTTCTAGACTCAGCTCTGCTCCCCAGCTATGGCCTTGTTCAACAGGTGGCAGCAGCACAGCCACCCTAGAGGGTCACCTCTCAGCCTTCGTGCTTGACACGCCTGCCAAAGAGATTACCTCTTTTATTTTCTTAAGCATCACTTTAGTTTTTTAAAAAGTATGTGATTACAATGTTAAATATACTTTTGCAAACCAGACAGACAGATCCCCTCTTGATCCTAATATGTCCACCCCATATAGGCAAAGCCTAGGTGCTGCCCTTATGGCTGACTGTGATCCCAGTGAGGGCTGGAGGCCCACAAGTAAGTCCAATGGTTTGCAATTGCCTCCTTTCTTCTAACTAAGAGGAGCATCTAGTAACCTTCCCTCCACAGAAAGAATACGCAACATTAGGTGGAAATTCTGTAATGAGAGGTGATTGCTTTTGGGCTGAAAATCTGGAGTTTTGACAGAGCTTAGGAAATAAAAGGGCAAAAAAGCTTAGAATGGGTAGTGAAATTAAGCCCACCTTTAGTCTTTTCTTGATTTTATTCCAAGGGATCCCAGCAGCAGAAGGACATAGTGGCTGTATCGCGTAGTCTTGATTTGGCCTGAGCCCTCTGCCAAAGAGCATCTCGTTGTTATTCCAGAATGAGAATGGAGGGTGGATTCTATTCTGTCACACCAGCTGTGTGACCTTGGGCTAGAATTTCATTGAGAGTTGATCTCCTGCAAAAGGAATAATACCTTACAGGGTTGTGGGAAGGAATGAATTAAATCAAATAACAAATGTAAGGCACTTAGCAACATGCATGGCACAGATTGGGTGTTTGGTAAATGCCAGCTGAATGTTGAATCTGAAGGAAGGACGGGAGTCTTTCTATGTTTTGTACCTCTGGATACTGTCCCTTATAAGAAGAGACAGGCTTTGCTATTCACTTCAAATGGCTGTGGTAAAAAATTATGTTCTATATGTACACAGGGAGGGAACAACACACACTGGGGCCTGTTGTGGGGGTCGGGAGTAAGGAGAGCATTAGCAGATTTAGCTAATGCATGCTGGGCTTAATACCTAGGTGATGGGTTGATCCATGCAGCAAAGCACCATGGCACACATTTATGCAACAAACCTGCACATCCTGCACATATTACCAGAACTTAAAATAAAATAAAATAAATTATGGGCCAGGTGCGGTGGCTCATGCCTGTAATCCCAGCACTTTGGGAGACTGAGGTGGGTGGATCACCTGAGGTCAGGAGTTCAAGACCAGCCTGGGCAACATGGTAAAACCCTGTCTCTACTAAAATGCAAAAAAAAAAAAAAAAAAAAAAAAAAAAAAAAAAAAAAAAATTTAGCAAGGCATGGGGGCGTGCCCCTGTAATTCCAGGTACTCAGGAGGCTTAGGCAGGAGAATCACTTGAACCTGGGAGGTGGAGGCTACAGTGAGCCAAGATCATGCCACTGCACTCCAGCCTGGGCGACAGCTCTCTGATTAGTGGTCAGCAAACTACCTACAGACTAAGGGCCAGATCTGGGCCTTTGCCTGTTTGTGTAAATCAAGTTTTATTGGAACATGGCCATGCCCCTTTGTTTACACATCATCCATGGCTGCTTTTGTGTTACGTGGCAGGGCTGAGTAGCTGCACAAAGACCATATGACCTGCAAAGCCGAAAACATTTACTATTTACTATCTGCCCTTTACAGGAAAAGTTTGTCATTTCATGCTCTCAAGGGTAGATGCAGATCTTTTCAAGATTCTAAAATATCTTTTAACCTAAGAACTGCTCTGGACTGAATTGTGCCCCCATTCCCCAAATTCATATTTGGAAATGAAGCCTTTGGGAAATAATTAGGTTGAGATGAACTCATGAGGGTGGGACCCTCTTGATAGGATTGGAGCTCTTATAGGAGAGATACCAGAGCGCTGGCTCTCTCCCCTCCCTGTCACATGGGGACATGGTGAGAAGGTGACCCTCTAACAAGCCAAGTAACCATGTTATCACCTTGATCTCAGACTTCTGACCTCCAGAACTCTGAGAAAATAAACATCTGTTGTTTAAGCCACCCCATCTATGGCATTTTGTCATGGTGGCCCTGGTGGACTAATATAAGAACTTGAATCGGCTTGTTATCTCCAGAAAGAAATACTCTGTATATATCATATCACCCCAGTCCATTTTTGTGGCTGTCTGTGCTCATGTACATCAAATGGTGTGGCAGTACCTTCAGCAGTGAGATGCCATCACATACCTGCCCCACTGCCGTCACATTCCCAACCCAACCAACCTGTGTAGAGGCAGCAGCCAGTCTACAGACCAATGTGTGGGCTGGCCCACATCACCTTTTCACCTAAAGTCAACGTACATCACTGTAGTTTCTCTCTGCCTAGCTTTGAGTGTCAGAAGTGTTTTCTTCTTGTTGTTTATTTCCATAACATCTATTGGCCTATATCTATCTGAAAGAGCAAATGAGTATGGCGAATGCATTTTTCAAATAAGAAGTTGAGAGGCAAAATCGAGTGAACACATGTATGAGATGTGAAATCAGGACAGCTCCAGGAAGCCCGTGGTGATTCTGTATGTCTACAACGCCCATGAGTATGAGAGAGCAAGAGCAGGACCCAGCCAAAGGGAAGGCTACAAGAAGGACATTTTACTCTCTAACAAAGTACACTGGTCAGTTGAAAATCCTCCCCTTGACAAAGGAAAAAGTGTGCTTAGTCACCAATAGCAAGGGCTTTGCTTTCCATGTGGGTTTCAGAATGCAATTTCCCTACCTTGAAGCAATTGCTGGGACTTTTCCAGACCGCTCTGTCACTGCATAGCTCTGTGCTTTCCAATTAGCATAATTCAGGAGGGGACCAGATGGCAGGTTGAGCACTGCATAAGGAATTGTTCTGTGTATGAATAAGTGCCTACTTAGTGTGTAAGTGGGTTATTAGTGATCTGAAGTGACAAAATTCAAAACAACACACAACAGCCATTTGGCACAGCTGTGTCCGTCTAGACTTTGCTTGCGAAGACACCCATAGTAAAATGTGTTTCAACAGTTAGCTATCAGCAAATGCCAGCAAGCCTCTCTGCACTCACATCTTTAAAAAGAAGAACAACATAAAATTGACAAAGTCTTGAAGTCAGGCATTGTAACATTTGCTCTGCACCATACTCCTCTGAGGGTGGGACAAGTAACTCAGGCTGCAGAGCCAGCCACGAATGGAGACCTGAATTCAGGTCTGCTGATTCCAAGGCTGGTGCTTCATGCTGCAGACTGGAGGGGAAGTTGACAATGTCTGGAGCAAAGGCTTTGGAATCAGACTGACCTGGATGAGCCCCCTGGCTACACCAGCTCCTGATAATGTAACCCGGGGCAAATGTTCCCCTGGTTGTGCAGCAATGATACCTGTGACACTTTGCTCACCTTATTTGATTTCGTCTGTAGGACAACAACCCAGGGAGTTTCATCTGTCCTACAGAAGAAATCAAATAAGGTGAGCAAAATGCCTGACACCCCGTGGGTACACAGCAAGGTACCTCACCCTATCCCTCACCCCTCCTCACCACCCGATAGACCCCTGGCCCTCTGCTGTGGCCCTGGTAGGGCTGATTACTCTGTTCCAAGGTTTGACGGGAATCAGGCAGCTTCTTCTCTACCAGGCTTCAGTGGAACTGCTTCATCCCTGCAGGGCACCACTTTCTGAGCTGCCTTAATCGACTTCCAGTTTATTTTTTCTCTATGCCTGAATAAACTTACTACTACTTCTGAAACTCAACCCTCCCAACTGAGAGTCTTTTTCCTCCTTGCAAACTATGGCATGGACACAGGTAGATGTTTCTTTCCTTCTCTTAAACTGCTCTTTCTCCTATTCCAAAATATTTCCCCGTAAATTAACTGATGCCTGACATTAGTGATATAATTGGAGAAAAAGAGTATGTGAGATTATGGCTCTTTTCAGGTATCTGAAGAGTAATCCTTTGAATACCAACGCTTTGGGGGAAAAATTACCACTTTTCAATGGAAAACTTTGTCAAAGGTAGAGCATGTACTTCCCTCTGCTGTTGAAGAGCATACGTTTTGCTGGGTGACTCGGGAAGGGTGCCATGAGGAATAGCTCTTGTTGCCTGTGACTTGGGTGACGGGAGGCGGGCAGGGGTCTTGGCAAGTCTGGCCCTGAGTGAGCTGTTTGCCTAGGAGGCTCTGCTTTGGTGGCTATGCTGTCCCTGCCAGCCTCACTGGGGCTTCAACAGGTTCCCTCTGTCCCCGTGCCCTAGACAGGCCAACTCTACTCTTTCCAGTACCTTGAGCTGAAACGCAGCAAGAAGCAAACGTTTCCCAGCGACAAAGAAGACCCATGCTTGTTAAGTCAGAAAGTTTGAGTTCATGCAACATTCCAATGTAAAAGCTTGTTAGAAATTTCAACACCTGGGGAGCCAAGCATAGAAGCTTTGTGACCATTGTTTTCCTTCCGGAAAAAAAGTCTTGGCTGGGTGCTGTAATCCCAGCACTTTGGGAGGTCAAGTCAGGTAGATCACTTGAGCCCAGGGGTTTAAGACCAGCCTGGGTAACATGGCAAAATCCCCATCTCTGAAAAAATACAAAAATTACCCAGGCATGATGGCACACATCTGTAGTCCCGGCTACTTAGGAGGCTGAGGCAGGAGGATCACCTGAGCCTGGGGATGTTGAAGCTGCGTGAGCCATGATGGCGCCACTGCACTCCACCCTGGGCAACAGAATGAGACTCTGTCTAAAAAATAAAAAAATAAAAATAAAAAAAAACAACCAACCAAAAAAACCCCAAGTCTTTTATTTATTTATTTAAAAAAAAAGAAGTATTTTTTTTAAAAAAAGAAGTATTTATTTATTTAAAAAAAGAAGTATTTGTACTAAAAGTAGTACAGAAGTAGAGAGAATTGTGTACAGAAGCCCACATACCCTCCACCCAGCTTCACTAATGAACAATATTTTGCCAATCTTACTTCATCTATTTGATTCCTCCACTCTTTTTCTGGTTTTATTTTTTCTGGAGTGTTTTAAAGCAATTACCAGGTTTCTCACAATTTCATCCATAAATATTTCAGTATCAGTCTCTAACAAGATAAAGACATTAAAAATATACTGATAATGCCCCGATTATAACTAACAAAATTCATAGCATTACAGATGCCTGGGCTGCAGGTGTATTTCAGCTGGCCATGGATAAACGTGGTCTTTATGGTCTTATTATGTAAAATTCTCTATGGTCTTTTCAGAGCAATCAACAGAAACTTTTTTACTTTGACATAATTTCAAACTTGCAAAAGGCTTACAAGAATAGTACAAAGAATTCCCATGTAGTCTTTATCCATATTCCCCAAATGTTGACATTTTACCATATAGTGTCTATCCTTCTCTTTATGTCTAGATTTATACTTTTTTCTTGAAATTGTTAGTATATTGCAAATGTGATGCCTTTTGTCCTTAAAATTCTCTTAAATAACTACAGTACAACAATCAAACTCAGGAAATGAACATAGATATAGTGCTATTATCTAATCTATAGAACTTATTGAGATTTTTCTAATTGACCCAATGATGTCCTTCAGAGCAAAAGAAAATCCTGGATCATGTCAGTTATCATGTCTCTTCAGTACTCTTTGGCTTGGAACAGTTTCTGAGTCTCTTTATGTTTTATAAAATTGGTATCTTTGGAAAGTTCTGGTCAGACATTTTGCAAAATGTCCCTCAATTTAGGATTATCTGATATTCCTCATGATATAATTCAGGTTATGCTTTCTTGGCAGGAAGATCACAGACGTGATCTTTTGTCCTTCCCAGTTTATCATATCAGGAGGCATATTGCATTGATGTGTCCTATTATTAGTGAGGCTAACCTTGATCACTTGATTTACTTAGAATTTGCCAGCTTTCTCCACTGTAAAGTTACCTTTTCCCTTTGTAATTAGTATCTTGTGAGAAGATACTTTCAGATTATGCAAATATCTTGTCGTTTCTCAAACTCCCTCTTTCATAATGTTAGTATTTATTTGTGATTTTTGTCTGAATCGATACTTATGATGGAAGTCAAATAGTAATTTTCTAAAATATTATTCCTTTTGTATTATTCATTGAGTTTCTGTAAGGAAGAATTTCCCCTCTCCCCTGTTTTATTTACATATTTCAATGTAGATTTGTGATACTTATTTTTTAAAAACAGGCTGTAATACTTTCCTTTTATTATTTATTTTGATGCTCAAATTCTGCAAGAGTTAGCCAGTGACAGCCTCCCTAAGCTGGCCCCTGTGTCCTTTTGACATGTCCCCATTATTCTTTGATCACTTCTTTACCTTCTTGCATAACAAGATGTTATGGGCTGATCTCATCCTTTCCCTGCCCCAGCCCTTGAATCTGCCATTTCTCCAAGCCCTGATTCCTTTTACAGGAGAAGGGCATTTAAAAACTAAGATCTAGACATTAGGCAACCCCACTGCTACTGGGGTGTCACTGCTTTTAGGCCCTCTTAGTGGACAGTGCTGGAAAATAGATGTCATATACACACACCCACCCACACACACACACATACACACATCCATCTCTCTCTCTATATATATACATAGGTTTTATATAATATTATATGTCTAAAATTTATAAAATATGTAAACATATTAGATACATAATATATTAGATATATATATATCTAAAACCATGATACATTTCATTGTCTTATTATGTTAGATTTTCTAATCCAGAGGCACAGGGTTCATTCTAGTTTTCTCCTTTCCATAATTGTAACTTCGTTCTCAGATAGTGAAAAACCTGGCTCCCACTATCCACAACATATTACTTGTTCAGAACATAGTTTCAGAATTGCTAACCCACACTGCTGTGAAAAGGAAGCCTACTAACTGCAGTAAAATATTTGTTTAAAGTTCTTTTTGCTTTTGGCCTGAGGACACAGTAGTGTAAATACTATATTCAAATATTACTGGGTTAATTTTTTTCCTGGGTAATTATGTTATTCAAAACTGTTCTGTTGAAATGCTGTTCTGTGAATTTGTTTCTGTTTGTATTCCATCTTAGGGGTTTTCTCTATCCTTGTTGATCTTATATTTTATTTGTTTTAAGCATATGAAACATTAACGTGACCCCCCAAACCAGAACTGTTCAAAAAGTTATGCTCAGAAAAACGTCGTTTTCCCCAACTCCACAATTTTTCTAATCTTTCCACCTCATTCCTTACCAATGTCCTGTAGGTAACCAATCTCAATAGATCCAGGTTTATCCTTCAGGTTTAATTTTGCACAAGTAGGCAGACAGATGATTATTTCCTTGTTTTCCCTTCTTTCTTACATGAAAGAATACTAAGCATAGCATAAGTTGTCCCCTGCACTATCAAAAACCATTTTAAGGCACTTTAGTTTAGTTCTTTCTTGCAGTTTCTAACTATTTCCTATATATCTTGGATCCCCTATGACTTAGCGGGCTCTTGGAATCTTAAATACACTGAGGTGAAAGTGTATAAAAGACTAAGACAGGTGTTGATTTTTTTTTAAAAAGTGGGCTTTATTCTCTGCTGGACAAGCATTCTCAACTAATAATTCTAGAAAAAGCTCCAAACCCATTACAGGTGGAAAGCACCACGCTCAAACCCCAGATCTTTGTTTTGGAAACAGTTCATCTCTCAGCCAGATGTCCTTTCCTGTTAACAGAGCTGGTCATCCACAAACAAAATAACCAGAGCCTGGAACAAACAGCTTCATGGATTTTTGTAAGTTTAAAGATTTAAAAGTCAAACAGGCAGTCCTTTACCCAAAGCTGCCACTCTCACTTGAATATAACTTTGCTTGGCTTACAGGCAGCCCAGTCCTCCTGGCAGAGGTTCTTGGGAGAAGGGGGGCCACTGGGACCCTTGCTTTTCCTGGCAGGTAACAGGATGCACCTGCTCAGAGCTCCAGCCTCCAGGATGCACAGCACAGCTGTTTTTTCTTAGTCTGAATAAGCTAGATTTAGAGGTAACAGAGGGATGGAAGCAGGAGAGCAGAAGGACAATTTCCCATCTGTCTGTTTACCTTTTAGCAGTTCTCCACCCAGAGACTCAAGCATTGAAAAGGAACGTGGTAGAATTTGTCTCAGATCCCCTAGGGGTTAGCAGGTGGCCCCTGAATACTGGTATAGACAAGCCTGCCTGCAGCCGGCCAGGATGCACCCACAAGCAAAGAATCCAACGGAGGCAATTAACACAGGCCATTACCACTGGTTCCTTTACCATCCCAAGCTTTGTCTAGATTCAGATCGGACTAATAAAATTTTGGAAAATATGTGTAACTCATCTTGGAAAATATGTACAACTCATCTCTGACAAAACTAGACCAATTCAGTGGGGACTCTATCCTGCTCAGATTACAGAACAATGATCTGCCCCATGGTCTGGCTGTGGATTATGAGCTGTAGGGAAACTGCTCTTCAGACCATCCTAGGAAGCAAGCAGGAGCTGGAGAGTGCCCAGACCTCCTTGGTCTGTCCTCTGTAGGATTTAGCCCTGGATAGCTCATGAGACCTGGAATGTCCCTTGCTGTGAATTTCAAATCCAGCCAGAGCATCAGAGTTTTTCAAGGATGTAACCATAGATACTGGTGACGGTGAGCTCTTCAGGCCTTCTATAAACCTGGGCAGTACAGACATTCGCCCCAGCCCCCAGGACTTACATGTGTCACAGCCCCATTGTAAATAAGAGGGCATTTCTCACAGGAGCTCCAGACCAGCAGCATGGATGGATGCCCTCTCTCCCTTGTCAATGATGCCAATGCATAAGCAGCCCTCGCCTTGGGGAGACTCCTTGCTTCTGTCATTGCTGCTTCAGAGGCTGGGGGATGTGGTACAAAAAGCACTGAACTTAGAGTTGGAGCCTCTTCAACAAATCTGGCCTCTGCAACTCTATGTGACTGGAGTCAATTCACAAAGATGGCTCAGCCCCCATAGGCTCAGCTGTAAAAAGGACATGAAAATAATGTTAGCTACTTTGTAAGAGCTGGGTAAACATTGAGTAACAGAACCATAATTAATGTGTGTTGTCAGAACTATAAAATATTCTTTTAAAATGTTTGCTGTCTCTCCCATAAAGTGGACACTTGCCCAGTGTCTATTCCAACAGTGCAGCCTGGGGAGCAGGGGGGTGAGCAGCAGTCCCAGCTAACGCCGCAAATCTACCTCCAGGTGTTCATCAGTCACCTACGCTGTGTTTAGCACAGAAAACATGTAGGACCAGGTTGCTTCTCTCCAGAATTACCATGAATTAGGAAGAAAAAAATGCAACATTTAGGAAGAGAGAATTCCGTGTGACCTGGACTCTTCAGAGAAATCTTTATGGAGAATAGAATGTGAACACTGGGCCTCACAGGGAGGCCAGGATCTGATGAGATCAAGAGAGAAAGGAAATGTCACTGCAAGTATTTGGTATCATCTTTTTGGTAAATCAGGATCCTATAGCCTTGAAGGCATAGGTTTTTCACTGTGTATTAATTATTTCTCAGAGACATCCTTGTAGTCTTGTTAGAGACTGTTACATTTAAAGATGTGGGAGGTGTTGGGAGTGATCGTGGAGTGCGGCGCCCTCCCCACCCAGAGTGAAGCTTGTTCTGGGTACTGGCTTCAGCAGCTAAGCAGGTGCAGCATCTCTGCATCCCCTTCTTGACTTTGAGGAAATATTTGTCATGGAGACTCATGTTTCACAAGCACCTACCCAGTGCCAGGCTGCACTGGGCTCCTCACAAAGGCCCCATGATATCAATGTGGTTATTGGCATTTTACCGATGAGGCAAGTGACGGCTTAGAGAGTAGCTCAATAGTGTCACACAGCCAGGATGTGAACCCTCTGGAAATAAATGAAGACCACGCAAAGGAGAACACACACCTCCCAGGGATTTATTTAGGGGGCATGCTTTGGTTTCTACAGGTGTCTCCATGGAAGCCATCCTGAAACTCTTTGGAGAATACTTCTTTCAATTCTGTAAGATGTCTGGCTGTGACAGGATGCTACGGACACTGGGAGGAAATCTCATGGAGTTTATTGAAAACCTGGATGCCCTCCACAGTTACCTGGCACTCTCTTATCAGGTAAGGCCACTTGAGTCTGGTCTTGGCTGCCCAAGAGGAAGCAAATACTGTGGCAGTCCTGGGCCAGCTCCCCACCTCCCCCTACGGAGGTGCAGTTGCAGGAGAACCCTCCCATCTGCAGAATCCTTGGTACCTAGTATTGGTGGGCCCAGGAGTTCTTTTTGGAAGAGAATGAAAAAGAAACACCTGCTGGCCACTTTTATAAACTGGGTCACAAAAACCAAAGGGATGGCCTTTTCAGATAGGGTGTGGTGTTGATTTGGAATTAAATCCTGGAGACTGATTACAATTGGAACAAAGGCTGGAAAACAGTCAGGTTTCAGTGCATTTGCAAAAGCTCTCCTAAGGTTTCCTGGCCAGGATGGAGCTGATAAATTGCATATGCAGCCAGATTCATGTTATTCATGTATCAGAAGGGAAGACTTGACAGGGCTAAGAGCCAGAATCAGAAACCATCCAACTCTGATTAACCCATGGGTGACCGACTGAGGTGTTAGGAAACTAATTTCCCTACTGGGATATGCCCTCCTGGAGTTCTTTCCTTGGGTTTCTTGTTTGTAGAGATCACTGGAAATTCAAATATCTAGATTCTCTTTTATTTTTTAGACAAGAAAAGGTGAAAGAGCATTTATATATATCATAATAACAGTTTATTACTTTATAGAAAATAGTTTAATTTTAGGGCCTTTGTACATCACTGAGATCTTCCTTCACCATTTCTATACTGGTGTTCATATCCTCCCTTTCAGGGTTGTCATGGGGACAAAATGGGATTGTGGATGTTAAAAAGCCTCAGCAACCCTTACACCTCTCATAGACAATACATGGGAAAAGTATTATTTTCTCCATTTTCCATATAAGGAATCAGAGGCTTGGAAGCCTTAACTGACTTCAATTACGAGTCATGAATAGTTGGGCATGAATAGCCAGGCCTGTCCTATTGTTATCATGTGAACTACTCAAGGGTAGAGGGAGTGGAAAGAGCCCTGCTTATGGGGTCAGATGGGCCCACGAGGCTGTCCCACTGGCTCTACAATTTAACAGCTATGCGATTCTGGCAAGTTAGTTGCGGTCTCTGAATCTCAATGTATTTTATTTAATAATATTTATTGGGTGACCAATATTTATTGAGTGATAGTATGTATCAAGCACTTTTTAAGGTATTGGACACAAACAGCCAAAAAGAAATAAGTAGGGAAAAAAATAACCTACCTCATAGCAATATGTGGATTATGAGAGATAGGATGTAAAAGTCTCTAGCATTGTAATCAGTCCAGAAAAATCAGCTTTCCATAAATAAATAATAACTCTATTCCTTCCCCTTTCTTTTCTCTCTATTCAATATGGCCAGTTTAATAATTACGATAATTTGCATGACAACCTCCTTTCAATTTCTTAGCTAAAGCACAACAATCAGGATATAAAGAAATACAGTTAGGCCCTTTTAATATTTTTTTTGCATATATTTTTTATTCTATGATCTTTTTTCTTTGCTTTTTTACAATTTCAATTTTTTAAAAAAGACTCAGAGGGTACATACGCAGGATTTTTACATGGGTATATGGCATGATGTTGAGATTTGGGTATGATTGATCCTGACACCCAGGTAATGAGCATAGCACCCAATAGTTTTTCAACCCTCGACCCCCATCCCTTCCTCCCTCCTCTAGTAGTCCCCAGTGTCTGTTGTTGCCATCTTTATGTCCATGTGTGTTCGATGTTTAGCTCTCACTTATAAGTGATGCTGGAGAAGCAATAGAATAGAACTTCTCTGGTGGTATTTGAGGACATTTTGCATATAATGAGATAAATAAAATATTTAAATATTATAATATACAAGTTGGAAGAAGATACATGCAATGATACCTAACAGCTATATAGTGCTTTATTCTGGGAAAAGTATTATAGATTGTCTCTTTAGGCAAAAATAACAAATTAAAATAATGTTCACTTTTTTTGTGTCTGTCTAGTAATTTGGCAGTGCCTTTGAGGCATACATTTCTGGTTATAACTGAGCCTTTAATCTTCTTATGCTTTAGCTAACCTTTATTGAGCGCTAATTATGAGGCAGGTGTTGGGCTAAGTAATGTGTCAACATTGACTTATCTTCCTGATGCCATTAGAGTTGGCAGTCTTATTTTTCCTATTATGCAGATGAGAAAACTGAGGTCCAGAAAGGTCAAGTAACTGTCCCCAAATCACCCAGGCATGGTGGCTGAGCTGGATCCAAACCCACACATGTCAAATATCACATGGCTTTAGGTGTACAGCCTTATTTCTGGGCTTTCTATTCTGTTCTGTAATGTTACCTAACAGCTATATAGTGCTTTATTCTGGGCAAAGTATTATAGATTGTCTCTTTAGGAAAAATTTTTTTTATTCTGTTATTCTTTGCCCTGATTCTCCACTTTTAAAAAGTCCTATTTGAAGCAAGAAATAAAAGTATAACTATATTATTTAGAGACTTAGTGACATTGACCAGAAGAACTAAAAGCACCAACTTTTGGAAGTGTCTCTGGGCAGGGGCTAAGGAGTGAGGGGCATGAAGCAGGATCATGTGGACTTTCTTTCAGGCCTCTGTATTCTGTTACTTTATTTTCACTATGTAGGATTTGGATATAATTTTAAAATTAACTGTTAATTTCCTATTTTATTGATGCTTTTTATATGTGCTGCCTCAACTACTCTTTATATTTTGTCAAGATATAAACACACATACATACAAATAAATATATGTACTTTCTCTAGGTACACACTTTTGAAATTATAAAAAAAAATAGTATTTGAGGGCTGGGCATGGTGGCTAATGCCTGTAATCTTAGCACTTTTGGAAGCCAAGGTGGACAAGATCATTTGAGCCTAGGAGTTTGAGACCAGCCTGGGCAACGCAGCAAAGCCCCCATCTCCACACACACACACAAAAAAGGTAGCTGGGCATGGTGGTGGTGTGCCTGTAATCCCAGCTACTCAGAAGACTGAGGTGGGAAGATCACTTGAGCCTAGGAAGCAGAGGCTGCAGTGAGCCGTGATCGTGCCACTGCATTCCAGCCTGGGCAACAGAGCATGACCCTACCTCAAAAAAGAAAAAAGATAAAAAAGTATTTGGGGAAAAAAAAGAAACCCATTTTCACTAACAACCTTTCACCGGAAGACGACAAAGATCTTGGAAGGAACCCATCTCCTTTATCTATTCCCTCATGGCCAAAAGCTGTGTGTCCAGGGTACTGAACTGTCTACTAACTAGCTAGAGACTCCCCCAGGCAAAGTCTCTATTCTTCTTCCCTAGTATACATCTCATTTACTGTAAAATGATACGTACTTGAATGTCAACATTTCTGGAGAAAGGGGATCTCTTCTGATGTATCCTTGAAGGTTCTACTTTTTTTTTCTTGAGATTGCTCTGTCTGTCGCCCAGACTGGAGTGCAGTGGCGCCATCTCGGCTCACGGCAACCTCCGTCTCCTGGGTTCAAGAGATTCTCCTGCCTCAGCCTCCCGAGTAGCTGGGACTACAGGCGTGTGCCACCATGCCCGGCTAATTTTTTCATATTTTTAGTAGACAGGGTTTCACCGTGTTAGCCAGGATGGTCTCGATCTCCTGACCTTGTGATCTGCCCGCCTCGGCCTCCCAGAGAACTGGGATTACAGGCACGAGCCCACTGCACCCGGCGGAAGGTTCTACTTTCTAAATGTTCAAATTGACATCACAGATGACATTATCCTTTTAGAACAAGAAACTGATTAATTCTACTTGCAAATTCTCTGATTCCCTGATGTGTTGGAAAGTGAAGATGCCCATGGTCACTTGGTGACAGGCCAAGTGTGGCAGAAACTCACTAAGGCTTCCTGTTACCAGCAGGCAACTGCTTTTGGAATATGGGTAGAAACAGCATGGCACGGTGCAAAGGCTCATTTGGGAATCAAATGTTGTTCTACCATTAACCTAGGTTTACCTTCCCTAAGCCTCAGTTTCTTCCTCTTAAAATGGAACTAGTACTTGCCATATAGGGTTGTTTAAAGTATAGTAGGTATAGTATAAAATTCCTGACATACAGGAGCAGAAACAGTGGGAATTTTTATGTGATTGGAGAGAGGGTTGGGATATAGTTCCGTAGGAAGCCTCAAAAGCATAATTTACGCAATTTGTGTCCACTGGGAAAAATGTGTGTCTTTTAATTAGGAGATGCATGCACCGTCGTTTCGTGTGGAGAGAGGAGCAGATGGGAAAATGTTTCTCCATTACTACTCCGATAGAAGTGGTCTCTGCCATATTGTACCAGGTATGGAAATGGTTTAGCTGAGCGCAGAGCTATGGGGCTTCTGAAGTGAGGAAAGTTTCCCCACAGATTCTCCAGGATGGCTAATAGCTGGCTACGGGTAAGAAGTTAAAACTCTCTTAGAATGTGTGACTTCATATCATCTTGACCACTGCTCCCAAAGTCCTTGAGCTTTTAAAATAAGTTTCCAAAATTCCACAAAACGAATAATTTGTATTTTCTTTCAACATTTTAAATTATACAGGTTTTTACATAGCTGTGATAATTCTGCATATATTATTTTGTATCAACTCTTTATTTGTATTTAGCATTGTAGAAAAAGCATGTTTCCACATAATCTTTAAAACCACATATTAAATGGCTGAATGATATTCCATATTGTAATTATCTTAACTAATCTCCTATTATTAAATTTTCCATTGATACTAATCTTTTGCTTTTGTAAACAATGCTATCATGAACATCTTCATGCATGCTTTCCATATATATATATATATAGATAGATATCTATCTATCTATCTATCTATCTATATATATGTATATATATATATATATTTTTTTTTTGAGATGGAATCTCGCTCTGTCCCCCCAGGCTGGAGTGTAGTGGAGTGATCTCGGTTCACTGCAAGCTCCGCCTCCTGGGTTCACGCCATTCTCCTGCCTCAGCCTCCCGAGTAGCTGGGACTACAGGCGCCTGCCACCATGCCTGGCTGATTTTTTGTATTTTTAGTAGAGATGGGGTTTCACCGTATTAGCCAGGATGGTCTCAATCCCCTGACCTCATGATCCACCCGCCTTGGCCTCCCAAAGTGCTGGGATTACAAGCATGAGCCACTGCGCCCGGCGCTTTCCCTGTATTTTGTATATAACCCTGGGATAGATGCCCAGAGGAACACTTTTAAAAACTTGATCCTTAATGCTTTTACAACTGAATTTTGCTTACATTATCTCTAGGTTTGTTTGCTTAATGAGTTAAATGCCTACCTGAAATAACAAACAAATGAATAGATGCCAAACTAGAAATTAAAGTGGCATGGATATATTTGGTATCCAAACATGTATAACTTCAGTCTCTGCATATTTTTATTTAATTGGCTGTCGCTGATGTCTGATTTGAAGCAGGGCCTGGGCTTGGTGAACTTCAGAATATTCATCAGAAGTTTTACAGTTTGATTATTTTACAATTTTTGTTGATAAAATTGCCTTCGGCCATCCCTCAACAATAGGTGTCCTTCTGCTGCAGGTATCATTGAGGCTGTGGCCAAAGACTTCTTTGACATTGAGGTAACCATGGACATTTTTGACATGAATGAAGAAGTGGAGAGGACAGGGAAGAAGGAGCATGTTGTGTTTCTGAAGGCTCACAGGAAGATGAGAAAGGCAAAGTCAGAAAGGCTACAAGACAGTCAGTGCATCGAGAGAGACCAAGAGGTACTGGGTTTGCTATGCCTTTAGAAAGAACAGTTGCACTTAAGTAGAGCTATCAGTCTTGGAAAAATCTATGCAAACAACAGAATCAACTGGACCTTTTGATTTTTTTGTTTTTGTTTTTTACATTTTCCTTTAAGTTCTGGGTTACGTGTTTTGAACATGCAGGTTTATTACATAGATATGTATGTGCCATGTTGGTTTGCTGCACCTATCAACCCGTCATCTAGGTTTTAAGCCCCACATGCATTAGGTATTTGTCCTAATGCTCTCCCTCTCCTTGCCCCCCATCCTCTGACAGGCCTCAATGTGTGATTCTCCTCTCCCTGTGTCCATGTGTTCTCGTTGTTCAACTTCCACTTATGAGTGTCTACAGCTATACCACCCTGAACATGACTGATCTTGGAAGCTAAGCAGGGTTGGTCCTGGTTAGTGCTTGGATGGGAGACTGACTGGACCTTCTAATAGTGGAATTAAGGCAGAGCTTCTCAATTTTGACACAACTGACATTTTGAACCAGATAATTCTTTGGTGTTGATGGTGTGTCTTTTACATTATAGTGTCCTTAGCAGCATCCCTGGTCTTTTCCTACTATAGAACCTCCTCCCTTCATTTGTGGCACAAAAACAAAAAAAAAGAAAGAAAGAAAGAAAGAAAGAAAAAGACATGTCTTCTGGCATTGCCAAGTGTCCGCATAGTGGGGGTAATGGATAAAATCATTCCCAGTTGAGGATTGCTGGGTTAAGGTTAAGTGGATATATACTGAGAAGCATTCTGGAATGTACCTGAGCCTGGAAAATTGTTCACCTATAAGAATAACCATATGAAGGATTTGAAATTTGAACTTGATGGTTTTTTTTTTCAATCCTTAAATTGATCTTTCCAGTCTTCAGTGCCCACTTCTGCAGCTGGAACCATTCATAGGTCCTGAGTCAACTCAAGACCCTGTACTTGGCCACCTCAGTTGCACCTGGTAGGGTGACCATTACCTGCTTAGGTTACCACTACATTAGGTGAATAGCTCTCCATGACCATAGGTTGTGAAAATACTCAGATTAGGATTAGTCTGTGATTCCTTAGAGTATTTTCAAAGTCCACCTCAGAGTCTGTTCACTGCAGAATCTCCAGCCACAGGAAGAAATGTTCATGCATGATTTTCTTGCCAGATAGCATCTTAGTTCCGTCTTGAGATTTTCTAAACAGTTATGGCTTTCTTTAATGGAGAAACAGTATGAAGACTAATTTGATTTAAAAATATCGGGAACGCTAAAATCTTGGTAGAATTGATCTTGTAAGCCCTCATGCTGTTCCTCTGGCCATGGCACAGTTCCTTAGTTAAAAGTGGACCCCATCACAGCAAATGGGGTTTGTGCTTCTCCAGTCATGTGACCAGGTGCCTATCTCCCTGCCATCTGCAGGCCCTCCAGGCAGCTTTCCTCAGGATGAAGGAGAAATATTTGAATGTTTCTGCTTGTCCTGTGAAAAAATCCCACTGGGATGTTGTGAGAAGCATGGTCATGTTTGGAAAAGGTAAGTGAGTGGTTCTCCCAAGCTCAGCTCTGAGATCAGAAAGACTGCTTGATTCTCGGGAGTAGCTGCCAGTGTACACTGACGGGGCCAAGCCCTCTGCGATTATCATGGCACTAGTTTCCGCAACACTTGGACTTGGCGACCATGGTTTTTAACTTTAAAATGCCAGGCTCTAATTGTCCTTCCATTGCCTCTCATTATTTGTGCTGGGTCACATGGAGACATCGTCTCTCCTGTCCTAAGAAAAAGTTTTTGGAGACACAATTGGAATCACTCCCAACAGGTGATGAGTGGAGAGAAGGAAGATGAGCACTGATGTGCCATCAGAAACAATGAATTTTCCACAGCTCCTCTTCCGCAGTCAGGCCTTCTCCATTTGGACACATTTCTGGACTGGAGATCTGTGGATAGCAACCCTAGTCACCCAGCAAGGCCACTAGATCAAGAGCCAAGAAAGCAAGTTTCTGGCTCTGTGCCTAAGGAGCTGTGTGACCCTGGACAAGAGTCTCCATCTTCTCATTTGCAAAATGCAGGCATTAGGCTTGCTAAGGTAGCCCTGTGGGCACTGAGCCCATCTAACGATTAGCACCTAACGCCTGAATCTGAATAAGGGCTCTGATCCACTGAGAGAAGGGAGTTAGGGTGCTCTGTGTCAGGGCTCAATGGGCCAGGTGACACGCATCTGGGAGAAGGTCTGCAGGGCTCAAAGGGCTGCATTTTGCGTCCTTCAAGCCATGGCAAGTGAGTCAAACATGCAATTGACATCCTTTGTCTAGGAGATTTTCATATCAAAAAGGCTCCATTTCGAATCTCTACCCCCTGCCAAATAGGACTGTTGGTTAAATTTTCACGTGCCACCCAAAACTGTCAGTCTAAAAAGCTCCATGGCAAATGTCCCTGATGCTGGGCCCAGAGCACACGCTCTGCTCTGCTGGCTCATTGTCTGGCTGTCACCATTTCAATGCCGACTCTGTGTTCATGGCGAGACGTACTCAATTGGCCCAGAAACTCTTCAGCGGCAGGCAGAAACTTGGCAGGGGGCAGAAGGGCTTCTCAACCTGGTAGCAAGTTTTCTGTTTGTTTTAATTTGGAAGAAGAATTGCCGTGGCCATCTGGAGATGCTGAGGGAGCCCATGCAAAAGAAGTGGGATTGCAGTTTGCTTGTGAAACACTTTAGATACTATCCCTATCCTGAGCTCTGCTCTGTGCAAGGGTGGCGGCAGGAGCTGCTTCTCATCAGTACTTTCTCTACATTCAGGGCATCTCATGAACGCCTTTGAGCCAATTTATCCTGAGAGACTCTGGATTGAAGAGAAGACATTCTGCAACGCTTTTCCTTTCCACATTGTATTTGATGAATCAGTAAGAGACGCTTCCCTCTATAGCTTGGGATTGGGGCTAAGCCAGGGAAGTGAGCATGATTTATAGTCCTTCATGAACAGTGGAGATTTTCAAGTCCCTGAGAAATCCCCAGGACTTGGGAGACTAGGCTTTACCCTGGCAGGACTATTGATTTCCTTTTCGTATTGTGGTATCCTCCAGAATCCAGAATGCAGGAGCTTCTTGCTAGGGTAGAAAGGGAGGTTTGAACTAGTAAAAGCATGGGAAAGTTTACCATTAGAAAAAAGGGGAAAAAGAAGTGACACTAAAATTCACTACATAAACAGACAGCAGAACACAATCAGTAGCAACGACAGGGTGGAATTCTACCCGTGAATTCTTCCCATCCTTGTGGCCACCAGGTATGTCTCTATCCCACCCAGCTTCACATTCTGCATCTTGAACATGGGGAAGCGCTCATGCCAACTCAAGCCACTGCTCTGTGAGAGTTGTGAGCATAACTATTTAAGTTTGATTGTTAATCTATTTCCATGGATAAAATGTATGTCAACTGAATTGATTAGGAACTCATTAAAAGGACACTTATTTTACTTCCTCCTTCTGTGTGTTCACTGGAGATAGCAGTGAAAAGCATCTCCCCCACCCCCTTGATGAATTTCTTCATCCAGACCTGGGTAATAGAGCCAATGCTATAGAATTTGCTAGTTTCTTCATTAGCAAATGATAGAGAGAGTGAGAGAGAGAGAGTTGTCTCAGAGCTCGGGAGGAACTATTAGCCCAATAGAGAGCTGTAACCTCATTTCTCTTTAGTTTAGCCTCTGAGCACTCTCATACTATTCTTTTCTCTTTCAGACATTAGCACAGATTTGATTGTTTCAAAAAAAATTATTACTTCCATGATGTTGATTCCATTACTGACCCCCTTTCCCGACAGTGAGCCACAGAACATGGCTAGAACGTTATTTCCAAGGGGAAGTTTATGGGGAGGGGGGTCACCTTCTATTCCTGTCTTGTATCTGTCTTCTGTGGATAGCTACAGGTGAAGCAAGCTGGAGTGAACATTCAGAAGTACATGCCAGGACTCCAAACCCAGAAGATTCAACTGGATGAGTATTTCTCCATCATTCATCCTCAAGTTACCTTCAACATTTTCAGCATCCCCAAATTTATCAACAGTCAATTTGTCCTGAAGACATGAAGAGAAATGATGCCTGTAGCATGGTAAAGTCAGACCACACTCAAATTTCGAGGTAATCACTCACTCCTTTCCTGTTGCTCCCTGCCTATTTGAGAGATTGATCAGAAAGGGAAGATGCAAAGTTTTCCAGTTTCCTAAAAAGTGGGCTAGGGGCTACATTGAGAACACATTTTCTTTTTTCTGACATTTCCACTTGACTTGATCTGTAAAGAATATATTTTATTTCCTCAACCATCTCTGGGTTAGACATAAACTATATATGTAATATAGTTACATACATAAATATAAAATTATATACATTATGTAATTATAAAATTCTGATGTTACCAAAATTTTCAGAATGTATGAGGTACTATTGGTATTAAATTAATGTCTGTATTTTATGTAGTAACATGATCATCTAACTCACTGTTAGTAGGGCACACATTTTGTTTTTAATTGAATAAAATGTACATAACAAAATTTACCATTTTAACAATTTTTAAATGTACAGTTCATTGATATTAAACACATTCACATGTTGTACTACCTTCACTACCATCCATCTCCAGCACTTTTTTTATATTGTGCAAAACTGAAACTCTACCTATTAAGCAATAACTCATTTGTCCTTCCTCAATTCCCTAGCAACCAGCATTCTACCTTCTGTTCCTATGAATTTGACAAGTCTAGATACCTCATATAAGTGGAATAATACAGTACCTGTCCTTTTATGACTGGCCTATTTCAATTAGCATAATGTCTTTAAAGTTCATCCATAATGTACCATGTGTCCGAACTTCCTGCCTTTTTAAGGCTGAATAATATTCCATTGTATGAATATACAACATTTTCTGTATCCATTCACCCATCAATGGACACTTGAGTTTCTTCCACCACTTTGCTATTGTGAATAATACTACTACTATAAGTGTGGGTGTACAAATGTCTCTTTGAGTCCCTGCCATCATTTATTTGGAATATATATCCAGAAGTGGCATTGCTGGATTTTATGGTAATTCTATTTTTAATTTATTAAAATTAGGAACTTCCATACTGATTTTCATAGTGGCTGCTGTATGTTACATTCCCATCAAAATGGATGAGTGTTCCAATTTCTCCACATCCTCATGAACACTTATTGTCTGCTTTTTAAAAGATAGTAGCCATCTTAATGGGTGTGAAGTGGTATCTCATTGTGCTTTCGATTTGTATTTCTCTAATGATTATTGATATTGAGAATCTTTAATGGCCATTTCTACTTATTCTTCAGAAAAATGTCTATTCAAGTCTTCTGTCCATTTTTAGTTGGGTTGTTTGCTTTTGCGGTTGAGTTGTAGGAATTTCTTATACATTCTGAATATTAACCTCTTATCAGATATATAATCTGCAAATATATTCTGTGTGTTACCTTTTCACTGTTGGTTATGTCCTTTGATGCACAAAAGATTTTAATTTTGATGAAATCCAATTTATCTATTTTCTCTTTTGTTGCCAGTGATTTTGGTGTCATATCCAAGAAATTGTTGCCAAATCTGATGTTGTGAAACTTTACTTCTATGTTTTCCTTTAAGAGTTTTATAGTTTTAGCTCTTACATTTAGGTCTTTGATTCATTTTGAGCAAATTTTTGTATATGCCATGAAAGGGCACACATTTTGAGCTATCTTTCTATCAGAGGAATGATTAGGTATTCCAGGGATAAGCACAGGCAGAGCTGGGGGGATGTCTGACGGGAGAATGACATGTTCTGGGAACCCGAGTGAAGTGTAGAGTGGAGTGATGGGAGAGGAGGCTGGCAAGATGAGGACTTGAACTCTATCGTGCAGCTGGAAACATGTTGAAGTGTCTGCCATTATCAGATTTGATTTTAGAATGATCACTCTGGAGGTGTGTGAAGGATGGGTCAGAGTGTAGAGAAAATGGATCCTGGGAGGCCAGACAGAGGCTGCTTCTGGAGTGCAGGAAGGAAGCTCTAAGGTGCTGTACTCCGGCAGTGGCACTGGGGTGGCAGTTGGAGGATAGACTCATGAGATAATTAAGGCAGGAGTTGCTGACCTGATGTGGGGGGTGGAAGAGAATCATTGGGATAATTATTAGCTTCCTTGCTTGGGTAACTGTGTGATGAAGGTGCAATTAACTGAAAAAAAGATATAATGTAATGTCTTGAGGCAGAGATTTTTGTCAGTTTGAGTTACTGCTGTATCCCCAGTGCTTAAAACGGTATGCCTGGCTCATCGCAGGGACTAACTACATGTGTAATGAAAGAACTAATAGAAAGAGAAGATTTGTGGAGGGGATTGAAGATGAGTTCAGTTCAGATATCCATGAACAGATACCTGATAGGGAGAACAGAAGAAAAAAAAAACACTGTTTATGGAGTTATTAATTTTCACAATCATCCTAGAGGGTATTTTGGCAATATGTATCAAAAGCCTTAAAAATGAGCATGTTCTTTGTCTAAGTATCCCGTGTCTAAGAATATATCTTTTAACAAACTAACTAACCATGATTATACACAAAGACTGCCTCAAGCTTATTCATCACAATGTTGTTTATACAATGATAAACTAGATATAATATACTCAATACTAACTTATTATTTAATAGTTAGTATGAGCAAGGTAACCAGCAAAAATTAAGATGCATATCTATATTTAATACTATGAAAGAATATGTTATATATTTTAAGTGAAAATTCAGATTATGAAAAGAAGATGCCATGTAATCCCTCTTTTTTTTGTAAAACAAAGATGCACTACAAAATATTAACAGTAATTATCCATGTGGTGTGATTGTGGGTTATTTTTACTATTTTCTTTCACTTTTTTTTGTTTTCTGCAATGAATGTGTACTGCTTTTACGATAACAACAAACATATCTATTTTTAAAGAAATACACATATTGAGTTCAGGAAGCAAGGTTTCTCTGGAAATTCAGATTCAGTCAGCATGGTGTAGGATGCAGCTGTGTGATGCTAAACGAGAATACCAAGACAGAGCCCTCAGGAACACTAACGTTTAAGGAAAGAGATTAAAATAATGTAAATAAAATTCAAAGAATTAGGGGACATCTCAGTGAGAAAGCAGTGCAGAGAAGTCCTAGGAAGTGAGATTTCAGGAAGGAGGGTCTGGTTAACATCATCAAACAGCAGAAGGGCTGAGTAAAGAAAAATCCAAGAAACTTGTGTTGGTATCAGTAGTATGGAGGCCCTTGATAGATGGGAGCCACTTCAATGGAGGCAATGGACAGAGCTGTTGGGGAAAGAGGGGAGATGAGTAAGGTCTCATGGACCTTGGGTAAAAGAGAAGGAGTGTGACTGTGCAGTGACTAGAAGCACACAGTGTGGGAGATGATTGGTTGTCTAGCGAGCTCGTCTCAGCCCCTACTGGTGACATACAATATTGTTGCATTTCTCTCCATGATGGCAAGGCCAGATGATCTGGATGGAGTCCATGCAGTGCATGGTGTACCTGTGCTCTCTGAAGCTCCGCAGCCTGCACGAGCTGGAAGACTCAATATGCATCTTTCTGACATCGACCCGATGACACCACCAAGGATCTCATCCTCCTGAACCAGCAGCGGCTGGCTAAGATAGAGTTGTCCAACCAGCTGGAAATGAAGAAGAAGGAAGGGCTACGGGTCCTCTCCAAGCACTTGGCCACTGAGAAGAAAAAAACAGAGACCTTGCTTTATGCCATGCTGCCCAAACATGTGGCCAACCAGCTGAGGGAGGGCAAAAAGGTGTCTGCAGGTAAGGCACCCTCTCCTGCACAGGGACCTCTGAGCAGAAGGTGGTATGTCTTAGTGGTCAGGGCCACAGGTTTTGAAGCCAGACAGAAGTGGTTTTGAATTCTGGTTCTGTCACTTGTAAGTGACATGATCTTGGGATAATTACTCCACCTGTGTATTCTCAGCTTTGTTCTCTCTACATTGATAATAATAAAAATAATACAGGAGTAAAACATGAATTATATAAAATTGGTTGTCAACTACACACACATTAGGTTCTCTAAGAATGTAAGGATGTATCCTGAGACTGGCCTCATTACTCAGTGACAATGAGTAGGGTTCTTAACTGTAACTAAAAATAATACACTCGCACACTGGTTAAACCACAGGGTTCCTCTGAGGACCATTCTGGGACAGTATACTATTTATGGAGGCAGGGATGCCGTGTTTACCCTGAACTCACTTTCCATTTGTCATGGGACTGTGTTCATTCACCAGACACGCCTGGTGAACTTACTCTGTGCCAGGGTGCTGTTCCAGATCTGGGGACACAGAGGAGTTTATAGACTTGTGAGTTTCATAGATATATGCAGAATAAATTAATGGATGTAGAAATGACCAATGGCAAAGAAATTAATTTGCATTAAGGAGCAATTATTGTGCCAGGATCTGTGTTAGACATTTTACATGTGCTGTTTCATTAAATTTTCTCAACATTTCTGTGAGGGTGGTATTGTCCATACTATATTGCTGAGCAAATTGACATTCAGCACAGCTGATACGTGAAAGAGCTGGAAAGTAACTGTGTTAGGGCCATCTAACTTCAAAATCCATACTCTTTCCATCACATAAGGTGCTATGGCAACACAGGGACAAGGAAATTAATAATAAAGAGATGTCAGGAGAGAAAGAGATAGGGTGGCCAGTTGGGGTTGTGGAGGCACCTCTCAAAAGTGTGTGACACTTGAGTTGGGCCTTGAGGCTGAATTTCAGCAAGCAAAGAGGAAAAAGGCATTTCCAGAGAATGGGTTACTAAGAGCAAAGGTAAGGCAATGTGCAAATAAATACCATGGGGCATGTTCCCAGAGCATGAGGTATGTGGAAAAGTGGGGTCTGGTGAGGCTGAGTGGGTAGGGTGAGGTTCAGGTGATGCAGTGATTAATCTGGACTATTAAGGAAAAGGAAATTCTTTTATTTTGTAGGCAGTGAGAATTCACTGAAGTTTCTTCTTATTATGGAAGTGACATGATGAGTTTTATGAATCCGATTTGGGCTGTAGTGTAGTGAATGCGTGAGGTGGGGCTGAAAGCCTGTAAGGGCGCAGCTGATTGATGGTAGAGGCCTGAACTAGGGCAGCCTGAGGAAGAATCAGCAGGATTTCCCCACTGACCAGATGGGGAAGGTAAGACAGAGGGGGCAGGCATGGATCTGAGGCTTCTTGCATGGAAAAATGGGATGATTTATCCTAAGACAGGGCCAGAAAGAAGAGCAGGGTTGGGGGAGAATGATAAGGTCCATTTTAGAACCACTGAGCTGGAGATGTCTGTGGGATACTCCACATAGGATGATCAGAGGTAGGAATCTTAGTGAGAGCTCAAGGGAACATTGTGGCATGGAGCTATTCATCTGGGAGTTATTGCAATATGGGTGGGGTTAATCATAGACTCTGTGAATGGTGGATAAGATCACCTAGAGGACAGGAAGTGAGAAGAGAGTGGAGTATTACTCTTTAGGGAACATCCAGTACTTAAGAAGGTTGAGAAGCCAAGGAAAGATATAAAACAAGGAGATCAGAAAGCTAGGAGGAATGTGAAGAGAGGATGATAGGCCAGAAGCCAAGGAGAAGAGAAAGTTCCACGAAGGGGGAATTACAATTAGAGGCTTAACTAACAAAGAAGACACCCGGCTGTGTTCAAGGAGTCATTGATTCACTCACTCAATATTTATTGAGCATCTACTATGTGCCAGGCCCTGCTTTAGGTGCTTGGGATACAGCAGAGATCTAAACTGACAGTCTCCCATCTCATGGAGCTTTGTATTCTAATGCAGAGGTAGACAAAAACCAAATAAACCATTCCATACAAAATATTGGACCGGGCGCAGTGGTTCATGCCTGTAATCCCAGCATTGTGGGAGGCTGGGCTGGCGGATTGTCTCAGCTCAGGAGTTTGAGACCAGCCTGGGCAACATGGTGAAACCCTGTCTCTGCTAAAAATACAAAAAATTAGCCGGGCATGGCAGTGTGTGCCTATAGGACAGCCCAGCTACTTGGGAGGCTGAGGCAGGAGATTTGCTTGAACCCAAGAGGCGAAGGTTGCAGTGAGCCGAGATCGTGCCACTGCACTCTAGCCTGGGTGACAGAGCGACACTCTGTCTCAAAATATATATATATATATCATGTCACATGTGTATGGAGTGGGTGAAAGGCAATCAAGCTAAGAGGATAGCCAGTCTAGGGGCTGTTTTATACAGGGTGGTCAAGAGAATTCTCCCTGAGTTGGTTACATTTGAAATGTGAGTAACAGGCCCTGTAGATATTTGAGAAAAGTGTCAGGCAGAGGAAACACCTCTTTTTTTAGGTGTAGAAGCCCGAAGGCAGGAGGTCCTTGGCATGTTGGAGAAACCCCATGAGGCCAGTGTGGCCAGAGTGGAGGGAGCTGGAGGGACATAGGGTCAGAGAGGCGGCAGGGACAGAGGTGGGGGGCCTCCTCTGTAGGTCAGGCCTGGGTTGCATTGGGTTGCACTCTAAGTGTGATGGAAGTCATGCAAGATTGGAGATTGAAGAGTGGGAGATCTGACTTAAACAGGGCATCTGGGCCGGGCGCGGTGGCTCAAGCCTGTAATCCCAGCAGCATCTTTGGGAGGCCGAGGACGGGTGGAAATCACCGGACGGTCAGGGGGAGATCGGAGACCATCCTGGTAACATGGAGTGAAAAACCCCGTCTCTACTGAAAAATACAAAAAAAAAAAAAAACTTAAGCCGGGCAAGGTTGGCGGGCGCCTGTAGTCCCAGCTACTTGGGGAGGGCTGAGCAGTGAAGAGCAATGGGCGCTAAACCCATGGGAGGCGGAGCTTACAGTGGAGCCTGGAGCATTCGCGCCACTGCCACTCCAGCCTGGGTGGGACAGACCTGAGACTCTGCTCTTCAAACAAAAACAAAAACAAAAAACAATAAATAAAATAAATAATAATAAATAAAAATAAATAAAAAATAAACAGGGGCCATCTGGTTGGAAGTTAGCATGAATGGGGGCCAAGGTGGAATCAGGGGCATGACTTACGAGCAAGTGTTGAGGACAAGGTAGCTTCCCTGCCATACAAAGACGGGGAGCTACCACTTCACAGTGACCAGTCTCTGTCAGCCCTGTCCCCAGGTCTCCTGTAGCTCAGGTTCTGCTTGATCCACTTACTAGGAGCCCTTTCTGTCCTCCCACAGCACTGGTTGCATCTTACTAGAAGCATTTGTTCACTTTTATGTTTCCTTCATTCGACTGCGGGCTCCTTGGGGGTGAGGGCCTGGTCTGCTTGCCCCCTGTGATATGATTCTCCTAGTGTGACTAGCTTGCAGCGGGCACTCAGTAAACGTTTGCTGAGTGATGCTGAATGGGGAATGGTGTCTGGCTCCTTTTCCCACAAGGCACAGGCAGGTTTGATTCTCAAAGGGCCTCTGAATCCAGAATTCATGGACTTATTAGTCTATCTCCTTGGTTCTCACTGATACCTGGTTTCTGTTGTAGGAGAATTTAAAAACTGCACGATTCTTTTCAGCGATGTGGTGACATTTACTGACATCTGTGCTGCCTGTGAACCTATACAAATAGTGAACATGCTGAACTCCATGTACTCCAAGTTTGACAGATTAACCAGTGTGCACGCAGTCTATAAAGTAAGCGTCTGTGCAGTGTGGGGTGTTACATGGTGTGCTCATGCAGGGCAAGTGCTTGATTCTAAGTCTTCCTTTGCCTCTGTCTTTACTGGTCTGGGGTTTGGTGTGGATGAGTGTGGGCTCAGAATAAGAGCTGAAAGGGAATTGGAAGTATTTTAGGAATTCTAGTTTTTAGGAATTCTTTTTACAATACTCAGTGCTAAGATGGCACTCTGGTGCCCTTGAAGGGCAAACACCATTGCCCTAGAGCATCGTTCTCCTACTCCTAAATTCAGCAGAAAGTCGAATCCAAACAATGTGTTATCTCATATATGGCATCACATGACTACCCCAGGACCTTCTTCTTCTCTGGAATTTGTTTCCACCCAAAGCAGAAAGGCCTTTGGGCTCTTTTATGGTTGTTTCCTGAGTCCTTTTCCTTCTCACTTCCTCCCTCATGCTCTTCATACCCTTAGCAAAGAATCCATCACCAGCTTTAATATAGTCCCTTTGTCAATATATGCAAAATGAAAAAAAAAGCGTAGTGACATGTTTAGTGCATGAAGGAAACCCTCTGAATACCTATTTTTTTTTTTTTTCCTGACAGGTAGAAACAATAGGAGATGCATATATGGTGGTAGGAGGTGTACCAGTGCCTACTGGAAGCCATGCTCAAAGAGTGGCTAATTTTGCCTTGGGGATGAGAATTTCTGCAAAGGAAGTGATGAATCCTGTTACTGGAGAACCCATCCAGGTAGAGGGCAACTGAGTACTTGGTTTAATGCCAAACATCTCATACACAAAAGTAGAATTCTGCTTATGTGCTTAGGTGATTACTGGGTAAGTTGCCATCATTAAAATGGGTAATGCATCCTAGTCCTTTTCTTCTCTTGCATATGTTCCTAATAGAGATATTCCTAAGGCTACTATAGTCTCAACTTTTCTCAAATTTCAGAGGAGGCTGCGGTGCTCAAGGTTTTCCTACAATTGACTGTAAGCTTCCTTTGTCAGTAACTTAGGACAGTGCTGAGCAGTTCTTCCTATTTATCTAGCAGGGCTCAATCCATCTTAAAACCCAGCTCATTTATAATTCCTGCTTTTTTGTTCAAGCATTTCAACAAGTGGTTCAGGTTTACTGAGCAGCCAACTTTTCCTGCTTGTGAAATTGTGTCTCCAACATGCCATCTGACAGGTTCAGAACTCAGGCTGAGGTGTGAAGCTGCCTGCAGTCAGCAGGCCAGGCACCGTGATGCCATAAGATATTCAGAATGGCTTTCCTTCCACCACGTGGTCACTAGCGAGACATCTGCTCGCCTTTCTCACAGAAAAGTACGTTTCCAAGTCTGGAAGTTTGTTCACACTCTAAAAGTTGAACAGTTTTGGAGATGAAAAATGAATGTCCTCCTCCCCTGGCTCAGCAGATCCTAATGCTCCTAGGATGGCTGAGAGTGGCGTCTGTCTGCCTTTGATTTCTAGATCCTTCTCTTGCTAATATCATCAGAAATTCGGAATAAATGAGTCAATTCAAAATAAAGCCAATTATAAGATGGACTATGATTTTTCCACATTATAACCTTTTTACAGGACAGTCTGAAAATGTGCTGCACTTACTCTGACCATGGTGAGTTAGAAGCTGAGAAACAGTGCAGCTCATGGCTACAGAGTTCACTGTAGTCTTCTAAGTAGAAGCTGGCCTTAGATAGTCACAAGAACAAGACAGCGGCCATAATGACTCATTGCAAACACTGTGTGCATCAGTGGAATAAAAATCCAATGTAATAAATAAAAAATCAGGATGGGAGGTAATGAGGGAAGAGATATAAGAACGTTAGATAAGAGATAAATGTTTCAGTTAAGGGACCCTTGTATAAGTCACTGGTGAAAAAATAAAAATAAAATGGAAAGTGTGGTGTGTGTGTGCGCATGTGTGTGTGCATGCGTGTGTGTGCATGCGTGTGTGTGTGTGTGTGCATGTGTGTATGAAAGGGGCATAGCACCAGAGATGAAAATAATGCTACACCAATAAGAATGAAATAGACAGTGAATTCTGGGAAACACACAAGGTGGATTTACCAAGAAAAAAATAGGAAAAGATGTTAGCAGTTCCAAGGTAAGAATATGGACATAATTAGGGGCATCATTAAATATCCACCAGAAAGAGCATATCATATGGGTTTATTCGAGGATGTAGGGGAACGAACTGGAAACACTTTCTCTCTTAACAGAATTATGCTGCCATTTCTACATTTAAAAAACTATTTTGCACTGAGATATTCTATCATTTTATTCATATAGCTTTAATATACATTTACTGAGATCCGTCCATGTATGAGACAGTATTACTAGGTGCTTTGAAGGGTTCAGAGAATCCTCTTTTTCTAGAGGAAGTTACAATTTTATTTCAAGGAGAAGAAAATCTAGCAAGTAAAAACAACAAGCAGCCTGATTAGGATGTAGAAAGCTGCAAGAGACTATTGCTCCCATGCTAGTAGTTTTTTATTTTTTATTTTTATTTTTATTTCCCACCAGAAAGCAAAGGAATCAAAGTAAACTAAATTCCAGGAAGTAACAAACCCTTTCAAAAAGAAGACCCTCATAATTGCATTCAATCCTGGCAGGGCAGCAGAAGAAGTAATCTTCCAGAGGTGAGGGTAGGGATAAGCCCGTCTAAATTTTAGTGGATTTTTAATGGTCACAGGGCTGAAACAACAGGTTACAATGCCAGAGAGCAGCAGACACAGAGTCTGGACCCATCTACCAACTCTTCCTCATAGGCCAAGTGCAGGGAGTTAGTCAGCCAAAGACTAGGACAGGAGAGGAGAGCTGAGAGAACTCCCGAGTCCCTGAGGTGTTTGGGGCCTTTCCCAAATGCAAAGCGGTGGCCCATTAAAGGCTAATGTTAGAGTAAGATAACCGAGAGAAATCCAACTGAAGTACTCTTCATCTTCACCAAGTACACTACGATGACCTTTTGAAGTCTGAGGGCAAGGAGGAATGGCAGAGAAAATTTTCCCAAAGTGCAGAGGGCCAGGGTGGGACTGAAGAGCAAAGAGACTTCTGAAAATCTCACTGTTGGACTGTACTGGAGAAGGAGATCTCCTACAACTCCAAAAGCTGGTGGATGGGCTGTACAGCACTCAAGGTCCTCAGAGCCTTGCTGGTGCTCAGATTCTAAGTTCTGCTGTACTGAAAGTTCTGATTCAGCCTTCATAATATTTGAAACCTGTGGTGCATGGAATCTCCCAATATTTCCAGAAAAGCCCTGACCCAACTCAAATATGGATTAGATTACTCCCCATTCCAGCAGCCTAATTCTGAAGGGATGTAACATTTTCTGGGGGATAAATGTTATCTACGTCAGTCTCTACTGTATTTTCACCCACAATATGGATCATTCAATTAAATAATGAAAAATATGAGATGCAAGAAGAATCAAGAAAATGGTAATATAGTGGACAGCCAATAGAGAAAATAGTCAATAGAAGCAGGTCCAAAAATAGCCTAGATGTTGGAATTATCAGATAGAATCTTTAAAATAAGTCTGATAAATGTTTTAAAGAGTCTAAAAGAGGCAAAACAAGTGTGAAGATATGGGAAATACATACATACTGTCTATATTTATATCTCTATCTATATCTAATAGAAAACAATGATCTCAGAAATCAGAAATAAAGAATTAATTTTATGGGCTTAACAAAGACTAGGCACAGTAGAGAAAAAAATCAGGGAATGTGGAATAGAAATCATCCTAACTGAAATTCGAAGAAGAAAACAGAGTGAAAAAGGGGAACAAGACACTCTATATCTGTAGGACAATATCAAATGGACTCCTATATACATAACTGAAATGCTAGACTAAGAACAGAGTGAGAATGGGTAAGAAGAAATATTTGAAGAGATAATAGTCAAGAATTTTTCAATATGAAGGCTATCAATGCACATATCCAGAGCTCAGCAAACCCAGGCAGAATAAACACAAAGACAACCACTTCTAGTTAAAGTATACCAAAAACCCTACCCAGTGCACTAAGGTAAGAAGAAGAAATATAAGGCATTAAGTTTGGAAATGAATGAAGAAATGAAATTATCATTATTCACAGAACAAATAATGGTGCACCTAGAAAATCTTATACAAACTACAGGAAACTACAAGTTCTAATAAATGAGTTTAGCAAGGTCATAGCATAAATACAGGAAAATTATTTAAATTTTTATATGCTAAGGACAAAAAAATTGAAAAATGAAATAAAAAGAAAATAAAATTATTTGGATTTCTAGGAATAAATCTAACAACAGATATACATGGCCTCTATGCTTAAAACTACAAGATATTGCTTAGGGAAATTAAAGAAGACCTAATTAAATGGAGACATACACCATATTCATTGGAAAACTCAATATATTTAAGCTGTCTGATTTCCCCAAATTGATGTATAGATTCAGCAGAATACCAAACAAAATCCCTGCAGGCTTCTTAGAAAATAGTCATAGGTTAATATAAAAATTTATATGGAAATGTAAAGAACTTAGACTAACCCGAACAATCTTAGAAAATAACAAAATTGGAGGATGTACACAACTAATTTTAAGACTTATTCTAAAGCAACAGTAAAAAAAAAATACAGAATTAGATTGGGAGAAGAACAGAAAAAGAGACCACTGGAGCAGCACAGAGTGTCCAGACATAGACTCCACGTTTAGTCCATTGATTTTGACCAAGGCATCAAACAATTGAGTGGGGAAGGCAACCTGTTTTAAAAAAATGATTCTGGTACCATTGAATATCATATGGAAAGAAAAAATGTACCTCACTTCTACCTCACCCCATATACAAAAAAATCATTTGATATGTATCGCAAATCTAAAAATAAAATCTAGAATCATAAAGCTTCTTGATGGAAATAAAGAATAGCATCATGACTTTGGGGAAATAATGATTTTTTTTTTTTTTTTTTTAGATAAGACACAGAAAGCACTGACCATGAAGGGAAAAAAAAAAAAAATGATAAATTTCATTGTTACAGGCTGAATTGTATCCTACCCAAAATTCTTATTTTGAAACTCTAGTATTCAGTACCTCAGAACATGATTGTCTTTGGAGCTAGAGCCTTCACTGAGTAAAATGAGGCCTTAAGAGTGAGCCCTCATGCAATGTGCCTGATGTCCTTATAAGAAGATGAAATTTGGATATAAAGAGACACTAAGAATGCATGTGCACAGAGGAAGGACCATGTGAGGACACACAGCAAAAAGGTGGACAATCTACAAGCCAAGCAGAGAGGCCTCAGGAGAAACCAACCCTGCCCACAGCTTGATCTTGGCCTTCCATGCTCCAGAATTGTGAGAAATAATTTCCATTGTTTAAGCTACACAATCTATGGTATTTTGCTATGGCAGCCTAAGCAGATGAATACATTCATCAAAATTTAAAAATTCTGCTTATTAAAGAAAATAAATACACAAACCCACAGACTGATAAAATATTTGTAATACATACATATATGTATACAACTCATACACATTAACAATAAAAGACACAGCACAATTTTATAACAGGCAAAATTTGGACAGACTTTTTACAAAAGAAAATATGTGAACGGCCAATGTGTGTGTGACAAAGTGCTTAACATCATTAGTCACCAATTTAACACAAATTAAAACCACAGCGAGATATCATTTCACACCCTCGAGAAGACCAAACGATGGTGAAAATGGGAGCATCTGAAAGTGTTGCGTCGCTGATAGAAATGTAAAACAGTAAAACAACTTTGGAGAATTGCTGGGTAGTTTTTTTGTTTGTTTTGTTAAAAAGTAAAATTAAATATGTATCTACCTTGTGACTCAGAAATTCCACTTCTAGATATTTACTTAAGAGAAAGGAAAACATGTCTACAAAATATCTGTACAGAAATGCTTATAGCAGCCTTAATTTTAATAGATTCAAACTGAAAATAATCTAAATGTTCATGAAAAGGAGACTGGATAATGAATGTGGTGTATTCTTACAATAGAATACTATTCAGTGATAAAAATAATGAACTACTGATACGTAAGACAATATAGATGAATCTCAAAACATTGTGTTGAGTAAATGAAACCAGATAAAAAGCAGTTTATACTATATGATTGTACATATGTGATATTCTAGGACAGGCAAATCATTCTTTGGTAAAATAAACACAAAAGGCCGGGTGCAGTGGCTCATGCCTATTTTCCCAACACTTTGGGAGGATTAGGCAGGTGGATCACCTGAGTTCAGGAGTTCGAGACCAACCTGGCCAGCTGGCCAACATGGTGAAACCCCATCTCTAATAAAAATACAAAAATTAGTCGGGCATGGTGGCGGGCGCCTGTAATCTCAGCTACTCTGGAGGCTGAGGCAGGAGAATTGCTTGAACCCGGGAGGCGGAGGTTGCAGTGAGCTGAGATCGCACCACTGCACTCCAGCCTAGGCAATAAGAGTGAAACTCCATCTCAAAAAAAAAAAAAAAAAAAAAAAGAGAGAGAGAGAAAAGAAATGAGAATGTAGTTATCTCTGCTGAAGAAGATGGGGAGAGAGCTTAACTAGAAGGTGCACAAGATAATTTTGCAAGGTAATGGAACTAGTTTACATTTTATTTTGGCTGGCGGTTACAGGGATATAAGCACTTGTCAAAACTCATGGAGCTAAACACTTTACTATCTGTTTTTTAAAAATTTTATGTAAATTATATCTCAACTTACAAATAAAAGCAAGAGTATTAGATGGTCTCTTTTCAGTGATGCTCTCTCTGTACAGATCAGAGTGGGGATCTACACTGGACCAGTCTTAGCAGGTGTTGTAGGAGACAAGATGCCACAGTACTGCTTATTTGGTGACACTGTGAACATAGCTTCTGGGATGGAAAGTCATGGGCTTCCCAACAAAGTGCACCTCAGCCCCACAGCCTACAGGTAACCTTCCATTTATTCATGACTTCCTTTGTCCCTCCCTCTTTCCAGATCTTATAGAGTGCCTAGCAGCTGTGGGATGGGGTAGTGGAGGAAACTCGTGCTTTTTCTTCCATGTCTCAATGGCTTACAGAAGATATTGTGGCAGACAATAAATTTTGTTGCGCTTCTAACTGTAACACAGTTTTTACTCTCGAGGAGCATGTAGTTTAGTTCAGAGAACAGCAAATTATAACCCCACAGACCAAATCTAGTCTGCTGCTCATTTTTGTAAATAAGATTTTCTTGGAACACAGCCATGCGCTTTCATTTACATATTGTCTATGGCTGATGTCATGCTACAAAGGCAGAGTTGAATCATTGCAACAGAGACCATATGATATACAAAGTCTAAAATATTTACTCTGTGGTCTTTTATATAAAAAGTGTGCTGACCTTTGGTCTAGCAGAAGAAAAAAGAAAAGTTGCAGTTAATTATTTTTAAAGTGAGAGGAGTACAATGATACATATGTGCATAAAATAATGCAGTTTCTTGAGCACTTACAATAGGCCACATTCTATTCTAAATTCTTTCATATGTTAATTCATTTACAGTTGCAACAGCTCTGTGAAGATACATTATTATTATGTACATGAAAGAAAAGGCACAAAAAGGTTAATCATTTGCCTCAGGACCAGGTAGGCTAGGAAGGAGAATAGCCTACATGCAGCCCACGAAGTCAGGGTACACAGTCCTCCCTGTAACTGCTGCACTCTTATCCCCAGGGGAGTCACAGAGGGTGCCATGAGAGCCCAGGCAAGGGTGCTTGACCCAGTAATAAAAAAGGGCTTTGTGAAGGAGATTCCTGAGCTGAATCTTGAAAAAGGAGTTCCAGAGTAAAATTTAGCCAAAATTGGGGTATTGGGAGTAAAAAGCAGGTACAGGCTGACATGTAGAAGAGGTGCAGAGAACTATAAACACCTGAGCTTTTCTGTGTTGGAAAATATGAGACAGGAGTGGACAGCTGCACATGCCTTGCTGAAGGGCAAGGGCCCTATGCCGTAGGTGAGGAAAAGCCCCCAAGGAGAGTGAGGTTGAAGACAGTGACAGGGTCAGGGTACTATTTGACACTGACCACTCTAGAGACCCTGAAAGGACATACTTGAGGACCAGAAAATGAGATAGATGAGACCTGTTAGGAGTTTGATCTGAATCAGAACATTAGTGGTAGCAATATGGGGGAAAATAAAACCAGCTAAACTAGTTAGAAATGGGGGAGGAGAAGAAGGGAGGAGCCCGGGTCTCCATTCTGGGTGACTAGGGCTCGAATGGTGGCCCTGCCATCTGCAATGGGACAAGTGAGAAGTATCCCAGATCACAGGGGCAGACAATGAGTTCAGGTTGGACACATTGGGTTCAAAGGAACTGTGGAACACTCAGCTAGAGGTACCACAAAATGGATGGATGAAGTTTGGAGTTGAGTTGTTCAAGATCCAGACTTGGAGTAAGCAACATATAGGTGGTAATTAAAGTCATGAGAGTTGATGAGATCAACCCAGGGAAGGATGCAGTATGCAAAGAACAGTGGGAAAAGAAAGAAATCCTGTGCAGAACCAACATTTAAGTGGCATAGAAGGAAGAGGAGCCCAGGGAAGAGACAGGAGAAGAAATAGTTAGAAAGGACCAGAAGAGTTCAGGATGAGAAGCACGCTTGTGGATGACTGTAGGAAGGAGGAATTGAACAAAAATGTCAATTGTAGTAATAAGGATGGAAAAATACTCACTAGAGGTTTTGGGGACATTCTCAAAAGTGGTTGTAGTAGAATGGTGGGATAGACATTGGGCTGAAGAATAAAAAGAAGAGAAAATTTGTATGGGATTAAAGCAGGTGAGAGGCTGTTTGTTTGCTTCTGTTTAGGATGGAAGAGACATAAGCACACTGAAAAGCAGAAGGAGGAAGGCAAATGGAGTGGGAGCTGAAGATAAGGGTGGGGTGGCCAATGGAGCAAGGCCCAGAGGTGGTGGGAAGGGGGCATGGGTGAGGAGCCCCTGGACAAGAAAGATACCTCATCCTCGGAGATTGGGGGACAGGATGGTGTGGTCATGGGTGAGAAGTCACAGGCTCTCACCTGTAATTAATGTAATTTTGTAGATGAATCAGGGCATAAAGTAGGAGGCACAGCCACCAGCATATAAGTGAGGGGAGCAGATGCCAAATGGGAGCACATGAGGAGTGTGGTGAAGGTCTGAACTCTCTACCAACCTGGCCAAGGACAAGGGAAGGCTCGATGGACTGCCGAGGCAGGTGGTCATGAATTTGAATCCTCGTTGGTCTGAGTGGTTCTTTGGCTTTTCTCCAAAATCACTTGGTGGCCAGTAAATAAATAAACAGGAAAACATTTTGTAATTACTCTGTAGCTTTGTCTCTTTTCATGGTCCCTACCCTATAGTCCTCCTCTTCAGTTCCTCTGCAGACAGAAATTATGGTGGAGAAAGCTTGGGTAGTTAGGATGAGCATAGTAGCAAGCGTGGGGTATATAGTGCACTTGGGGAAGATGGAAAGAAAAGTATTGATACCCAAGAGCCTTACGTGGCAGAAGCATGAAAGGTGGTGTTCACATGGGCACTGACAGCACGGTGTGTAGAAATGTGAGCGATGCCCATATGAGGGGTGAGCTGGAAGGAGGAAAATTGGTGGCAGGGTTGGGAGGGTTCTGGTGGGTCCCTGTGCTCTCTTTTGGCCTGTGGCATCCTGTTCAGAATATCTCATCCTCACTTTCCCCACGGCCTCTGTCCCCCTTCAGCAGGCTGATGTCTGGGATCCTCCCTCCTCTGCTGTTGTGTGTCCTGTGTCCTGGACTTTTCTTCTTGAGTAGTCCTTTGCATTGTAGCCAACTCTTGAGTTACAGACCCACAATCATTGATGTCTGATGCATTTTTTTTTCTGTGCAGTGCCTTAAAAAATCAAGGGTTTGAAATCATTGAGAGGGGTGAAATCAAAGTGAAAGGTAAAGGGAAAATGACCACACACTTTTTGATCCAGAACTTGAATGCCACAGAGGACGAGATCATGCAGAGATCTAAAACCCCACTTGATCACAAGGGTAAGCAAAAAAGAGAAGCTTTGCCATTAGTGTTGAGTAGTTTTTCCACTAACCACCTCAGATATGTTTAGTATCTGCAGGGTCAACACAGATGGTGTCCCTGCCCACCACCAAGTTCCAAGGCTCAGTTCAACCATCTTGCCCTGAACACTCTTCTCTTGTATCCTGGTTATTATGATGTTCTTTGAGCTGGGCTGATAGATCCAGCTGAAGAGTTCTACATACATTTGTCTTCAAGGTTCTTCTCTGGGCATTTCCCATGCAGCTCTCTGGTAGCTGGGGAATGATTTGTGAGTGCTTCCTCTGCTCCCCAGCCTCAGAGGCTCCAGCACAGGCTTCCCTCGCATGCTGGAACATTTTGCCTTTCACATTTTGTTCTAGCTTCCAAAACTGGGATGAGGGACAAAATTTGTGACTCAACCAACTCCAGGAATGACAAGAGGGTGGGAGTTTAGGGTAAAACAACCCAGTGCTAAGCTGGACCAGGGATTACTGTGTGGCTCATGGCACCCCCAAAAAGAAGCTGGAATCCAATGGCGAGGTCTCCATCAGCTGCAAGGCTGATCAATCCCACACACTCAGGGTCCCTTAGCCATAGCCTGGCTAAGACGGAAGTGCTGACCTGAAGGGGAAACCTGGTAGCAGGAGGCAAGCCTTTCTGAATCTCCAAGAAAGGAATGAATTCCTTCTGACATGAACTAATCTGTAGCCACTCCAGAGGCCCACAAGGGGAATCTCAAAGTCCAGAGATTCCTTATTTACACAGCTATTATATGCAGTATGTCTCTTTGGGACATGTGGATTATGATGACTATTTTTTAAAGTGGGACTATCCCAAAGAAAAGATGGATTATTTGAAGAATGTTTAAAATTGTTGTCATAATGCTTTCATTCTAATATCAGCTCACCTTAGTATCCCTGTGAGTTATAGTTGGTTTAGGCCACATTTTACTGCTGTAGACACTGAGATACAAAAATCTAAACAAAAAACGAGAAATAACTTTGGCAATAAGGACCAGGAGCAGTCCTCACTAGAGCTTTTAGCCCCAGAATTTCCAGGCTCTGGGCACCTCATCCACTGATATCTCCTGCTCCCTCCCACCCACCATCATGCCAGCCCCACAGTACAGAGGGTTTCTAGAGAGAAGTCAAACAAACTTTCCCCCCTTTTCTCTTCTTCATTGTCAAGAAATGGACAAAGTAAAGTGGGGAGAGGGCATCATGCCACGTGATCATTGGAGAGGGGAAGGCAGGGCTGGAGGCTTTGCCACAGGACAGAGCAGATAGGTCTCAGCTGTGCCTGGCTCTAACCCCACACTGCTCTCTCCCACTCGTCCGCTGAGGGTTCCCACACTTCTTAGAGAAACAGTATTCTGGAGCAAGGTCTGAGTCAGTAGAATCAAACCCACTTTCAGTTCTGAGCTAGGGAAAAGCAACCCCAAGTAGAAAGTGAGGAAGGGTGCCTTAACCCGGAGCCCTCAGAATGGAGCCTGAGAAAGAGGAGGGAGGGTGGGTGTGAAAGGAGGGCAGGGGATAGCAGCCCCCATCCCCCCAGGCCCCAGTCAGTGTCTCTGCAAATTAAGAACAAGGACCCCTTTGTGGGCTATGGGGTCGACAGCCCCCAGACATGGCTTATCGTAGAGGAAAACCTTCTGTGTGGGCTGAGGTCAGTCCTCACCCTGAAACCCTTGGCCAGGTGCCTCTATGTAGAGAACACTGCACAAACATATATGTGGTCCCAGGAAGGAAGGATCCCAACCCTTTTCTTTTCATGCTTCTGTGCATTTCCCAGTCCCCTCTCCCTTTCCCCAGCAGCCTTGGATTTCCTGCTGTGAGCCTCAGCCCCAGGCTCTGGGGACGGTGAGTCTGTCTCTCCCTGCCTGCCTTCATCTGCCCTGAGTGCAGCACGGGGGTGGGGGGGCTCCAGCAGGAAGGCCAGGCACTCTCAGGGGAGACCTCATGCAGATACTGCTTCCTAAGGAACCCCATTAACTTCCGGGGGCCAGGATGTTTTCTCCCAGTGACCACTGACAGCTCCATGAGGCAAGATAGAGCCTCTCAAAGACAGTGATGGGGGAGGGGCATGGAAACACTATTATGTTCACTGATACTCTTTTCACATGGGTCTATTCCCTCAGATTATCTCCCATGGGGGGTGGTTACTTAGGGAGGAGCAGGAGTGAGGGCACTTCAGTGATTCTAAGGTGCAGTCAGCATTAAGAACTATGTCTAAGACCAAACCAATGCAGAAGAAAGGGCCCTACAGGGTCTTTCTTGTGCCCCACTCCACCCTAGCACAAAGAGACCCAGAAAGTGAAAGGAACAAGAAAGGATAATGTCCAGGAGAGCTATTCCTCAAATGAGCGTCCTCTCCTCCACTTTGTTCTCAGACACTGCATTTTCTCGTTCTAGGCAATGAGTACATGAAACATGTTAAATGTCCTTCAGCCTCCCTAGCACGACATCCAACAGCTGGAACTTCCATCCAGTCCTTCACATGATGGGCACCTGTGGGAAACCTGCCAGGGGCAGCTGATGTTCAGAGGCATCCAAAAAAAGTCTCCCACTTCGGCCGCCATGAAGCCCACTCATGCAAGCATCCTCACTTTTCCTTCCTCTCACGGTTTCTTTGCAGAAGCAAGTGCTCAGGTAAATCAAGACAGGAGAACTGTCATGAGCTATGCTGACAGTCAGCAGCTGATCCCCGACAGAGACACAGCAGATGCAGACGGTGAGTACAGCAGGCCTGGTCTAAAATACTTCTAGCCCTGCATTGCTCCTACAGACAATCGGACACTTCAGAGGTCACTTCATGGGCAGTGAGAAAGAGCTGGGAAGGGATAGCACAGCTGGTGTTTGGGGTTCGGGGGCAGGATGCTACTGACTTGCTCGCTGTATTCTGAATAAACTGTTGTTTTGAGCACCCCCATCCCAGGTGTCCCAAGGGCTCTCATTCTGGCAGGGCCTTCTATACTAGCTTCCAAAAGAATCTCTAATAGCAGAAAAACGTATTACTTTCTGTGCATCCACCAAATGAAGTTTCTCTGGACAGCGTGGCCCTCAGTAGCTTGCCTTGTCTTACTAAGGAGAGCTGAGACCTCCTCTTCCTGCACTATCTGGTGCTTTACAGAGACCTCAGGGCATTGACACTTCCGCAGAGTAGCCCAGTTACCCTCTTCTCCACTTTGTCCTGAGGGTCATAGGGACAGGAGGGTTTGCTTAATTCATGCTTATTGTGGATGGCCTTGGCAGTCACTCAGCTCCCTCAGAGCCAGAGCCATTCTCAGGACCAACAAGGCTTGGTTTTGAGTATGGAGTCACAAAGTAATAATGAAGAACCAGGGATGGGTGGACAGCAGGAACCCCTGTAGCAGCAGCTCCCCCATCCCTTTCTAGAACCCCCATGCTAGGTGATCCGTGTGGAGTTAAGTGAGGCTCGGCCACAGTGTATGTCTGTTAGAGGGGATCACATCTCACGCATTTTCTAAAAACCATCTCTAGTCACTGAGGCAATTTCTTAAGACAAATAAAAGGATCCATGTGATGAGTTAGAACAGCTTAATAATCCATATAAAAAGTCCAGCTCTCGTTATCTTTACTAGACAATATCTCTAAAGTTGAGTGTTGCTTGAGCCCTTGGTGTTGGCACTGCCCTGATGGCCGAAGGCTTCCCTCTAGCTTCATCCTAGAACCTGAGGTTGAGGGAATGAATAGCAGCCTTCTGTTCATTTCAGGTGAGAGGAGACAGAGCAAAGCTTCTGTCACTCTCATCCTGGGGTCAGACAGACGTTCGAATTCTGGGACATGAGAAGCTCAAAGCAAAGTTTTTGCCTTTGCCTGGAGGCATTTCCCTCCTGTCCCCACTCCTCTCCTTCCTGGAGTTGCATGTTTCTGGCAGTGCCCAAAACCCTGAATAGTTGTCCAACCTATTACAGGATAGAATTATAACACTCATAGATCCATTTGATAGTGTTCCTTGGAAAACTGTTGCTGCTGCAGGTATGGACTAAGCATCTAGTCACTGTCCAGGGATCCGCAATGCTCACTGAACTAAACACATGAGGTCCCTGCCTTTGGGAAGCTTGTGGTTTAGTAGAGGGAGACAATTAACATGTAACTAAACAAATAAGATCATTCAGGTAGTGATAAATGTTAAGAAAAAAAATAAAACTGATTTAAAAAAAAACAAAAAACTCAGAAGGCCAGTGAAGTCTTCTGAGAGGGAGCAGCATTTCAGCTGAGACTTGGATGAAGGAAGAACCCCCATGTGGCTACCTGGGTAGGGGCTTCCAGGCAACACTGTGCCCAGGGCAGAAACAGCCTTGGCAAGTTCACAGAAGACAAGAAGACCAGTGTGCCTGGAAAGGGCTGCAAGAGGAAGGGAGCCATAGGGATGAAGTCAGACAGGTGCATGGGTGCCTGGGACAGTCTTGGCCTTGAGACCGCTTATTGACATGCAAAAAAGCATGAACATGAAATAAGGGGTAGGTGAGGAGGTGCTGGAGCTCCCTGGGGACCTTCAGAGGGAGAATGGCTCTGCCATTTGAATTCCTAAATGGCAGTTCCATAAACAGATCAGAAGGGAAGGTCTTAAAACTCTTTATGCTCCAGGAAGATGAGTAAATTCATTTTTCAAACTTCTGCTGGGTGGGAGATGGGGAGGTCCCACCACAGGGACCAACAAGGCTGGATGTCTTGCTTACAGGTGAGAGACAAAAATTTCACAGCACCTCTTCTAACTGCGGCTTTCCTGGACGGAAAGCAACAATGACAACTAGAGAAGGAAAAAATTGAGGCCACCTCAGATTTGAGGAAAAACTTGAGGGGTGAACTGGCATTTTTTTTGGCAACTACTTTGTGCCAGGCATTTTACCCACATTATCTTATTTACACAATAGTTATATAAGGTCCCACAACTAGTAAGTGGAAGAAATAGCATTTGATCTTCATTTCAGACTTGTTTGTCTTGGGCAGATCAGGTCCCTGTGAGTTAGTTTTAAGCATCAGACCAAGACAATTTCATAGTTTCCCTAAGTGGTAGCCACTGCACTTGAACGCTTGGGTTGACAATGGCCCAGCCATGTATCTCTCAGATCCTCCGGGCCCCATCTGAACAGATCTCTGATTGTTCAGTGTGATCAGCAGCTGTTTTAATGAGGAAGCACTCCCACACTGTGGGTGCATGACAGACAGGTGTGCACCAGAGTGCCATTGGACCCAAAGCTACTCACACCCAGACATACTGAACCAGAAACTGCCCTTTCACAATGTGCCCCAGTAATTTGAGTTTTGAGTTTGAGTTTACCACCGACATGGGTTTCTTCCTTATCTCCGACAGTTGGCAGCAGACATAGAATTTAGCAATGGAGGACTTATGCCACCTGCTCATGGGCCCTGCCTCTTCACTGTGGTTCAGGTCCTGGTTCTCATGGGTTTTCAGGTCCAGGTAAGTCTCCTATATCATGCTTAGCTCTGAAGTCAGTGAAGGCTGCCAGAGGGTCACTGTGGGAGCCCCCACCCTCGCCACTACCCCTGGGCCATCCTGCTCGGTCCCTATGTGGGCATCACGATGGGGAAGTGTCTCCATCAGTAGCCATGACCTGTCAGGACTCCTCAGAGACCAGCCTGCTTCCCAGGCTCCAGGCAGCTGGGCAGACATTCAAGACTTACTTCATTCATCATCTCTGCCACCAAACTCGTCAGGTGGTCACCTGGCTGCCAAACATCATGGCTCTCCAGTTGCACATTCTTCCATCTGACTTGGCTCTCTCGGATGGGAAACAGGCACTCCTGGCCTCCTCTCCCTGGAGAGGACCGTGGATTCTGACAAAGTATCTTAGAGTCTTGGTAGTTTATGCAGCTGCAGTGCACCTAGACTTCTTTCTGCTCGCCAGCTGAGGCCTGGGCCTCACCATCTCTCGACCCTCTTTAAAAAGGGGGCAACATGGAGTCGCTGCAAGGCCCAGCCACCTTCTGCCAGGGCAGTAGGGAGCGCTCAGCGGGACCCAGGCCTGCAGGCTGCACGAAGGACCTCATTTGCACTTCAATAACGTGCTTTTCTTTCACTTAACTATGTATCTTGGTGTTAGATGTGTCAGTGGAGAGACTCCCCAGTGCAATTAAACGGGAGTATTGAGCCGGAGAGAAATCAGTGTGTGTTGACTCAGATATTTAAGCAACCACCTTTCAGTATTGACTCAGAAATTGGCCTTCCAGCTGTCCCTGCTGGCAGACTCTTCTGGCATCTCGTCAGGCCTCTGTTAATGTGTTTTTCAAATTTCAACTTGCTTCAACTTGTCTCCTAACTGATCCTCCTGATGATGATAATAATGGTTTCCAGGCTGACCTGCACACAGCACTTAGGCAAGTAGCCCAGGCCCCTCTCTGGAGGCGACCCCTTCCTTATAAATCACAGTCAGAGGGCGTCTGCTTGCTGGGTTCGTGGCAGGTTAAGTCAGCTTGGGGGACTTCTCAAGCAACTCCTAATTGTTCCTCTGGAGAACTTGAGTGGTGAGGGTCTGTCTCCTGATGGGGTTAGACTTTAGTGGTCTGCTGCTGGAGGGGGGCAGGTTGCTGATTCCCTCCAAATTTTACTCACTCTTCCAAACAGGAAGAACTTTCCCACCATTTGCAGTCCCCCTGATGAGTAATTATTGGATGGGTTTGTGGTCACTTAATTGCCAGGGCCTTTGCCCCTTGCTTTACAGAGTCGTGACTATACGAGCACCTTTCCCAGACGTGGCCAATTAGCGGGGGCCCAGCTGGTTTGGAGCCAGGCTTCTAAGGAAGGCTGAGTCCCTGTTCTCAGCTCCGAGGCCTTTCTGCAGCCTCTCAGGCCTTCCTAACTGCGGCTGTCAAACTTTGCTGACCTTTCCCCCTTGGGGCTAATGAGTGTCACAGCCATTTTTAACCTTGGGGTTTCTAGGAGTTGAGCTGTTAACCTAGCTCCTACAGAAGGAGGATCCTGGGAGGTATAAGTGAACTCTTCACACACAAGGAGGCGACTAATGGAGGAACATAGGATTTTCAGTGTCAGGGCTAGCTTTGAAGTTTTGCATTGACACCCTTGATAACATCGACCAGATGTCAAATCAGAGCGGGTCAGCACAGGCAGCATGGGTGGGAGGGCAGCCGGATCATCTGTGGAATAACCTGTTGACAGTATAGATGGCTGAGCCTCACCTGAGAGGGATTTGGCAGGTCTGCAGTAGGGCTGTGACTGGTTCGTTAACCAACTTTATGGGGGATTCTAATGAGCCAACTGGCTTGGGGATCACCATCGTGATGGAAAGAGCATTAGACTGAAATCAGAATTCCAGGTCCTGGCACTGAGTGACCTGTGTGTTACTATGGGCAAGTCCTCTTCAAGCCATTTTTCTTATCCTGAATGCAGGGGTAATGGAGGGCCTTCTTCACAGGGTTGCTTTGAGAAATAGATGAGATACTATATAGCATCTGAAAACAGCAGAGTGTCAGGTGTTCGGACTGCTGAGTCACTTGCGCATTCGTTCGCTTAACAAATATATGGGTCTTAACACAAAACTGTAAGAGGTACTGCAGAGGTGTTTTCTGTTTGTTTGTTTGTTTGCTTTTTGTTTTTTAAAGTATGATCTGTTGCCTACAAAGAGCTTCAGACAAACGGGACAGAAGAATCCACATGGGAAGTCAGGATCTCAGCCTTGTGCAGGGTGCTCCAGCATGACAGTGTGCACAAGCGATGCTGAAACACACACTGGGATTTGGAAAACCTCTTAGACAAGGTGCACGCAACAGCAGAAACGAGAATAGGCAAGGATCTGCTCTGGTCTCTGGAAAATGTGGGGACTTCTGGAAGCTGGGAATTTATTTCCTGCACAGCATGGCCTGTTTTGCCCATGGATAGAAAGAGGCAACCAGGTAGGATGATCCCAGAACAGCCACCCCTCCCCTCATCCTGGAAATGCCATTGCACTCTTTGTATCACTAGGGTAGAAGTCTACACTCACTGGTAGACTTTCCCCTAAAATTTCATTTTTGAAATTTGTATCTCTTTTCTCTGTTCACACTTCGCCTGTCCTTCCTCTGGGATGACGGTGAACCCTGGGAAAACTGAGATGGAAGCAAGCGGGAGGGGTACAGAGCTCTGTACAAGTGGAGACCACACTGAGCAAAGGCCAGTCCAGGGTGGGGAGAGAGGTGGGACGGTGGCATAGGCCCTGTGCTGTCAAGGACCAGGATTGGGTGAAGCCATGGGTGGGGTGAAGCCATGGTGGTGCAGGGCCCTGGAGATGACTGAGTGTCTGATTTCAGGCTCAGGCCAAACCCTTCACCCTAGTCGTGGATAATCAGTGTTGAAACCAAGATGTGGTCTTCCATATCTTATTCTGTTTAGAAGGTTAGAAACAGATGCAGAAATGCTATGAAGGGATTATCTTAATGGAGAATGCAAGAATCCTTCTTGTAACCCCATATCATATCGTGTATGACTCATAGAACCTGCCTGTGATAGCAGGTGATGATCCACATCCCACCTCTATTCCCCAAGGCAACAGCATTTCCTCACATTCCATGTTGCTATCGCTGCAGCCACTACCACCCCCAACTCCCCAGCCTCCAAGTTTGTGTTTGACAATCTCACATGATAGGTGTTTTCCAAATGGGAAGAAGTCTTCTGCAACCATTCTTTTCATTTAATCTGTTCTTGATCTATATTGAGATAGATTTCTGTGCTGATTTTAATACTGAGCTATGTGATTTGTCCAATTAAAGACTATTTGTTTATTTGTGTTATAGAAGAAATATTTAATTTTTAATAAGTACGGATAAACCAAAAGAAGAAAACAAAAGCACTTATAATTACATTACCCAGAGAGACTACTATTAAAATATGGGTCATATCTTACCTGACTTGAGTGTGGGAGGTTGTGTGTATGTGTATACATACATGTTTTTTCTTACAAAAATGGAATTGTCATGCATATACTGTTTTGTAATCTGGAAGGTCATGAATTTCTTTCCTTTGAACATTTAAACACACATTAATACTGAGGAGGAAAATTTTAAAAAGATATAATGTGCTTCACATGGTACCCTTATTTCCCATGTGACTTGTGCTATTGCATACCCCCAAACCACTTTTACATTGTACCAAATGAAAATCCCAATTATATTATACTACCCACATCTACAACACATCTTTGGTACCCTTGATGTTCCATGAGTCCTGAAGTTTCCTCTAAAATTTCCAAGAATGACTAAACTTGTTCAAGTTAGCTTTGGTGTTTAGAGTATCCCAGGTGTCTAGATGTCAGCAACCCATGGAAGATGTACCTTATAAGTTCTATTAATGGGAAAATGTAATTAACCAGAAGGCTACATTTCCCAGCTGTGCACAACAGTGAGCATTAACTGTAACAAAATGATGGTGCTCATAGGCAGTCCTTGGGGGTTGTGAGCAATGGTCTTGTGGGAGCAAAAGATGATGGATGAGAATTTGTCTCAAGTAAACAAAATTCTTCCACCATCTGGACTGTGGAACTGAATTGGAGTAGAATGTCAAACATATATGTGTGAAAATTCCATGACAGCCTTGTGGTTCTGTGCTGACCAAGTCTTGTTTGAATTGTCAGAGGCGTCAACTCAAATTGATGGAGTCAGGTTTGGCTTGTCCAGCTTTCACTGTGCTGTGTCAGTTCATTTTCTCAGCACAATCCTAGCTGATTGTCCTGTCTGTTGTCTGTTCACTCTTTAGGGAGAGAAAAGGGGAAGAGGAAAATGAATTTAAAGGAAATAGGAGTAGAAATGGAGGAGATGGAAGATCCAGTTAAGATACAAGTGAGAAAATGAAAATGGTCAGGCTAGAAGAGAGAAAAATGTGCTATGAGGCAGGAGAGATGAATCAACGCTAAAAAGCGACATTTCTGAGAAGAGAAATTGCAAGGGGAAAAAATTAAAGAGTGTTGAATAAAGAGGAGATGAAGAGATCTGTAAAATATTATTTCCTAGTGTTCAGCTTACTTCCAAAATACCTTATGAGACGTTAGGCCAGAAAATAGATTATTCCTCTTGGTTACAAAGAAATCATGGTGCTCTCAGGAAGCAAGAGCAGATCATGAACATAGCCTGACAGCTGCTGGGTACAGCGAATGGTTTCCTTTATCGTATTTCCGCTCATTTTAGCAATTCCAGCCCTTTCCAGCTCAGTTTTCATTTTTTACTAGAGTAACCTCCACTTTTCATACAATTACAAAGATACAAAACAAGTAAGTTCTGGGATTACAACACTTTTGTGGAGATTCTTTTCTCTCAAAGATTCTTATAACATTTCTTTGAGTTGAGGGGGAGACAGATGTGTTGAGTGGTGTTGTTTTACATCTGGAGAAACTGGGGCACAGAGGAGTATTGAGGGGGAATTCAGCTGCCCTTTGTAGTGCTGATGGGTGGTGATGGATGTGGAGGCAGATGACCAAGTCTTCTCAATAGAAAAAAATTACACTTCCATCTGTAATCAACTCTTTTTTTCTCTATTTGCTACAATGACAAAACAAAATGGAACCCAAATTTCACAAATACACTATCCTTATCATTTAACCTGCATGTTCCCATTTTGAAAACTTAGTTCTAATTATACTAGTTTTCACATCTCAAAAATACAATACTGCAATAAACTCCATAATTCAAAATGAAAGAGATGAGGGTTTTGGGAATAACAAAATTAGTAGAGAATCTGCAAAAAGCAAAAACAGAACACCCTGTATCTTTCCAAATAGCATAAAATACTGCTGAATATAATTCAGTTGTGTGTGTGTGTGTGTGTGTGTGAGAGAGAGAGAGAGAGAGAGAGAGACAGAGAATACGTAATAGCAATCAAATGAATCTATAGCTAATGACATCTGTACTTAGCTAACTCTGGGTGGGCCACACCCTATAAGAGGTCACTGTTGAGATTTCATGAACCTTAATTCCTTTTCGGATTGGCCCCAATCTATGCATAAGCTAAACGCTTCCTGTAAATCATTGCTGGAAATTGCCTCAGTGACACGGCCCTACATGTCCCAGGAACTCCCCTTTCTCTGCTCCAGGGCCCTCTCTCCAATTTTCACCTCATTCTGGGTCTGAGACTGAGATGAGACTGGGGAGAGGTCTGGCAGCCCCAAATTTTCCACATGTACGTCATCACTGACATTCCTCAATGAGCAGTACATTAGCGAATGGGGCCTGTTTCAGTCTCATCGTTTGTGCTCTTAGGATCTTAAAACAAAACTGATCACTAATCCAGGTTCAGGAAGAAGTCTGAGGTGCTAACAGCCTCTAATAGTGAAAAAACAAAGTCATCCATTATTTTGGGAAGATAAGGCCGAAGACAGGAGCCCCTCTTGATTTCCCACTTTCTATAACACTAGATACACATGAGCCTCAGACCTAACACATGCGACTTTCTGAACTTGAATGTCTCTGTGACAATGATTTATATTTTTGAAAAGGAAATGGGAATGATATATGACTTTAAAATCTTAGACGCTGCCCTTCCAAAGGAGACTGCAGGGAACACAGGGGGAGGTAGATTCAGTGTCCTCCACCCAGACTCTATCCCATTCCTTCTCTGATCCCACTCTCTCTCTTGCCTTGGTGCGCAGTCCCGGAGGCAGTTTTTCTCCAGGGCCTTCTCCCAGGGGTCCCTCCCATGCTTAGAAATACTAATTGGCATCTTTGAGTTTGTGCTCTGTGGGACATTGTGTGAATCACTTGGTATAAATCATCTAGTTTAATGATCATAACAGCCCTGGGAGGGCTTTTAGGTGTTATTTCCCCATTTTTCAGATGAGGAAAACTGAGGCCCAGAGAGCTTCAGTAACTCATCCAGGGTTACAGGGCAAGTAGTGGCAATGCTGGCTCTGACCTTCAGCCTCCGTGTCTGCTGCTCAGAACTCACAGACAGTCACAGGCCAGAAGACAAGGAGGCTTGGTGCTATTGTGTGACTTATGTAGAAGCAAAGATTTGGGCATGACCAAAAAGATGGCACAGGGCAGTTCAAAGAAATCAAATAGCCACAAGGCAGTGGTCTGTCTGGGCTGTTTGGCCTCGGCTGTGAAGACTTCTTCCTGTCCAGGGTCACGCTGAGTAGAAAAGGAGGCACATAGTGTCCACACATGTTCCCCAGGGTCTGGCCCAGACAGACAGTCTGAGGCTCCAACACTTGCTCACCCCTCTGTGTTCTTTCAGCTCCTGATGAAACCATCCCTGTGGGGAGTGCAGGGGCAGATGGGGACTCCATGGAGGCAACCGACCTGCGACAGCCTTCAGTTCCGACAAAGACACATCACCTTGCAAATGACACTCTGCCGTCTGGTTTCTGTGTTTTGTTGTAACAGGTTAAATGAACCCCTGGGCTTAATTTTCCCCCTACTTAGTTCTGTGGCAGCAAAGAAAAGTGACTTCTTTTCATTTCTCAGCTCAAAACTTCTTAAGCTGTGTCTCTTCCTCATCACCCCTTTGAGAATAAAAGTCTAGAAATGAAACACAATCCTGACAAGTTTGGAAAATGTGCTTTTATATTCTTAGTTCAAAGCCAACCCTAAACTTTGAGATTTTGGGTCAAATTTGTTCTCAGAGATGTAAGTTTGGCCTTGAGGCCTATTTCTGTCTTCTTCTAACAGGAATGAATGGCTTCAAGTTCTCATCACTATGGTTGGTTCCACTGAGCCTTTGCCTGAACAAGAGCCAGTGGCTGACACCCTGACCTGGAAAGAGGAAACTCCCACCTCATTTTAAAGGAAACAGAGAAAAAAAAAAGAAAATAAAAAAAAAAGGTGTGTGGGAAGGAGAAAGGAGGAGGAGGGAAGGAGGACGGAGGAGGGAGCGAGGAAAGGAGGAGACAACAAGGAAGAGGAGGAGGAGGATAGGAAAGACACCCAGGCTCTGCAGTTTATAAATCACCCCAGAACGCAGCCGGGCTGTGAAAGGCACTCAGCCAGAAGTTGTGAAAGGAAATAATTTTCATTCCCAGTCCTGGGAATTGCGTGAAGTAACAGAACAAAAGCTGCATTCCCCAGAGATTTTCTGAAAGTAAAATGAAAGGGAAAACACGAAAATCACCGGAAAGGCAGAGTTAGGAAAGCTAAGGAAAGAAGGCAGAGTACAGCCAAGACACCCAGGTCCTTTGGCTGGTTCCTCTCCTGCTTCCAGCTGTAGGTGCAGAATGCCTTCTGCAAAGAGGAGTGTTGGAAATGTTCTCAGAGGCCACCCCAACTAGGGGAAGAGAGGCCTGAGATGGGGCTACGCATCTGCATTTCTTGATGATAAGAAAATAAGTATTTTTTTGACCTAGACATTAAAGAAAATCTTAAGGGCACACAGGAGCTTGTGATCCATTTAAGCTAGTACCTTACCTGTCCCAAGAGGCATTAACTGTCTCAGCAGTTCCCAGGAGGGCACAGGCAGGACCTAGCTCCATCTTCAGCCAATCCCGGGGCCTGGAGACAAAGGGAAAGTGACAAGAGTTGAATTCCTTGCTCCAGTCTTTCTAGAGAGCAACTGTGTCTTGTGTCTAGAAATGGACAGGTGTGACCTGCAGTCCAGCAGGAAACGGCAAGCTCAGATTAGACAAAGTGCAGAGTCAAGAGATGGGGGTTCTTGGCTTTACCACCTGCTACACCAGCTGTACAATGGGGTTAGTGACAGCTGCCCCACCTACCCCACAGTTTTATGTGTGCATGTGTGTGTGTGAGAATTCAGTGAAATACAAGAGCACAAAGATAATGACAATGCTCACAGTAGTAGTAACCACAGATGCTCCTCAACTTATGATGAGGGTTCTGTCCAGATAAACCCATTGTAAGCTGAAAATACAAAAATGCATCAGGTTTATATCCTGATAAAATGTTTATATCCTGATAAACTCATGGTAAAGTTGAAACGGTAAATCAAACTATCTTAACTCAGATGCTCCTTGACACACGACAGGATTACTTCCCAACAAACCCACTGTAGAGTTGAAAAACTGTTAAATCAAACCATCAGGGTACCATCTGTACTAACATTTATGGAGCCTCAACCATGTGCCGGGCACTGGCCTTGCATGCATGTATGTTACACATTACTTCTGCTCCTGACAGCAACCCTATAAGACCACTATCCCAGTCCTTCCTTGACAGATAAGGAAATGGGAACTCAGGGAGACTTAGTAGCCCAAGATGGCACCACTGGTGAGCAGCCAAAACAGGGAGCCTAAAGCTCAGTTATTATACCATCTAAAGAGGCGGGAAAGCCTGGTGGTATGGACCCGGGACTAGCTGTGCAACTTTGGCAAAGTTGCTTAACATCTCTAGGACTTGGCATTCCATTTGTAAAACAAGGATAATCAGAGAACCTGCTGCGTAGGGTTGTCATGAAGATTACATGAAATGTACACAAAACACTTAGAAGCAGGGCCGACACTTTGGTAAGCGCTCCTTAAACGCTAGCATTTTGCAATTTTCTTAAATGCTCCTATTGAGTGACTGATCTTCCTGCGTAAGTGGAGGCAAGGAACGATGATGGAGCTCACACTCTTGTTACTTTAGTGATATGGTTTCCTTCGAAATCCTTAGCTCTGCTGTGAGTGAGAATCCTGTACAGAACGAACAACCCTGTTATGTGGTAGCAGTGCCTGGGAGATAAAGAGCAGAACAGTTCTTTGGTGGGGTGCTGGCTTTCCGTTTCATTTTTAGAAAGAAGAAAAGCCAGAGCCTGTGTTTTTAGCCCCCAGCTGGCAGCTTGTTTTGCTTCCTTGGCCCTGACAGAATATGCCAGCTTAATGTTCGGTTTTACCGACAACTGACAGGAATTGTGAAGCAGGTGCCCCCATCCTGGGCTGAAAATGAAGAGAATTGTGCTCAATATTTATTAGGAGTTAAATAATAGTTTCCAGCCGTAAATGAATGACTACATCTCCCCGCATTTGGTGTCACCCTGGAAACTACTATTTATTCTTTTCAGTAAACACTGCTGGAGACAAGCTTCAGGTACCCAGGCAACCTAGCCAGGCTGACAAAGTACTCCGTGAGCCCCTGCACTCACTCCCACAGGCACCTTCATTCTCTCTTGGTCTGCTTCTCTGGGTGGGGAGGCCTCAGGAGCCCTGGTACCAAGCTGGGTATGTAAACACTCACTAAGCGGGCAGATTCGCTCGAAGGAGGCCTGCACCTCTGCACACACCTGCAAGTGCTAGGCCCTAACACCAGCATCTGGTGGTCTGTCTGATGTCCACCAGCCCCCACGTGTGGCTGTCACTCCAGACAACAGGCTTGTTTATGAGCAGTGAATGCTTTGCTCAGCAGGGCAGGCAGAATGACCCCAGACCAGGCCCCTCTCAGCCTCAGAATCTTCAAGGATAGGAGCCCTCCCACACCTACAACCTGTCGGTTCCATTTGTCTGCCCCCCCACTCCAGCTGCCTCCACTTCAGGCACCTGTTCAGGAGCATGGCAGACCAGGATCCCAGCAGATGGCTGGTCCTGCAGGCTGAAGACTGACAGACTCATTGGCCTGTGGCCCACAGAGACAGGCAGACATTGTCATTAGGAAGAAATGAAAACATTGCTCACTGCCCCTTTCCAGTGGGGCACAGAACTTAACCCCATGGCCTCTACAGCAGCCTGCACCCCTCCTCCCAGCCTCTACACACCAAGCCTTCCAGGCAACATTGGATCATGGAGGTGAAGTTCATGGATGTGTATGGAGGAGATAACAATGTGTTGGGTGTCCCCTCTGTCTCCCTGTCTTCTCCTTCGTGGACATCTGGAGACAGTTCTTCAACGCTCAGGGCTGCCCAGGGCCTGGTGTCTCTCTTCCTCTGGGCTACGAGGACCTGCTTGTTCTTTACAATCACCCATTTTCCCCCACCCCTTCCTTTTCACCCTTTCTCTCTTTTCCAACTTCCCTTCAGCTCGAGTTGTGTGTGAGAGAAAGGCGGCGGCTCACGTGCCCAGCTGAGGAATGAGATCATTTCTCTCCCCGTGTAGCAGGCTTGCTGTCTGCTGGTCGGGGTTACTGGGAGAAAGCAGGACAGCTCGCTCTCCACAGAGAGCCATCTGGCTCCAACAGACTCACGCGGATGCTAATCTATTGGTTTCTTTTTCTTTTATTCTTTCATTCTTTCTTTTTGTTTGCTCCCGAGGAACACTTCATCTGCAGCTGTAAATTCAGACCTGGCCCCGTGAAGGCGAGCGTTCATTTGTGCATTTATTTATTCCTGCATTATGCCCCCTCGCCCCCTCTCCTCTGGTAGGTGTCAGGAAGCCATTGTTATCATTGGTGTGTCTATGTCGTTTTAATGTCAGGGCTGTACTTTCAAATGGAAATCAGGCAATTATGCTCCACATAGAGAAATCTGACAGATGCAGAGGTTTTACACCACTGGCCGTGTGGCAGGGACAAAAGCGACCAGGGCTCCCAGGGGACGGTTAAATAAATAGAATATGTTTCAAGAGTGCAGAAAAATTCAAGAATAATTAACTGCCTGATGAGAGTTCATAGATCCTGTGGCTGTTTATCTTCAGAATGTGATAATGATATGTCAACGAACCGCTTAACTCATCCTTGTAAAGGCAGAGTTAGAAAACTGATTACAATGTACATTTACACAGAGGCAGACTGCTCTGTGCATCTGTTTTCCGGTTTCTAAATGCAAAGCTTTGCAGTATTTTCACTTGCTGTTTCCCCCTCACAGGGGTTCTGGTTGGAGAAAGGAGATGGAGGCATGTCCGAAGCCTGATGTCTACCTCATGAAGCACTGTCATGTCTACATTCACTGTTAGCTAATCACATTTGGTATCTACAGATACCAATGGTGTGTAATATCAGTGTTATCTAATATCAGAGGTATCCACCTGGGAACTCAAGCTGAAAAACATGGCGACAATATCATTGTGGCTATTGTTGGTTGATGCTTGTTTTGCGTCAAGCACCCAGCTAAATATTCTCCATATGTGGCCTCCTATAATCCTGTGAGTGTGACGTCCATAGTATTATTATTCATGTTTCACAGAGGGGAAACTGAGGCATGGGCTAAGTGGAAGAAGTGGCCTTCAGACCTAGCTCTGCCCAACTCTGACCTTAGCTCTCAGCCACTGGGCCCCAGTCCTCCCTAATGTTTCAACAGGAAGAAAGGTAACTACTCACTCACACCCTGTAAAAACACTCTCATAATGTCAGACACATGTAGTTGGAGTGAACTAAACAGGAGAGATCTAATAAAAGTTAAAACTTGATTTTTTCCCCTGACATATCCTGCTGTTTAAACAGATAGTTCATTTGGAGCCTGAAAAAGAGTCATCATTCAATGTCTCCAAAACTGAGTTTACATTAGTCTATTTTATGAAAAAGTAAAGTGCCTCCAACTACTGGTCATTGCTCTCTTCCGTTGTGGAAGAAAGAGTCAGGGAGCAGGAGAGGGTGTGTTTGGATTCCAGGGCCCCCTGCATTTCCCCACTAAGCAGCTGCCTTGAAATACGGAAGCTGATACCAATTAGAACTCAGAAAAAAGGGAGGACGTTTTATCTCTCAGGAAAAGTATGTTTTAAACAAATGATAAAATAAACACAACAGGTTTACGTAAGAATCTCCAATGCTTTCTCCAATGAAGGAGTGCCATCTTGAAAGTTCATGAGGCCTCACTGCAGTGAGCAAACATTAATCAAAGCCAGAGTTATCAGGAGACAAAACGTCTACTAATTTGCTAGGGACTAATAAGCATCAGTCACACCCACCATTATAACTTGTTTTACCTTGTCCAAGGGTAAAGACACATGTAAGGAGACTCACAACCTTTTAGAACATTAGCTTTGTCTTAAGTGAGGAAAAAAAAAATAAACTTACGCTTACGGAGGAATTAGTTTTCTTTTTTCATCTCTATTGAACACATTGGTTTGAAAACTTTAGCATAATAAGCTTGCATTACAAAAACAAAAAGTGCTATTAAAGTATCCTTTTAATAAACACCTTAATTAAAAGGATTCAAATACTAGGGGAAAACATGAAAGAGACAAAGTCATAGCTCACTCAAACATGGATCACTCAAGAGCTCAAGAAAACAACATGCACATCGTGTCATGGGAGGGCTGATGCAAGGTCTGGGATACAACGAACAACTCTTGTTCCACTGAGACCAAACACTAAAGAATGAAGGGAATCAAAGCGGAGAGAAGAAAATGGGAAAACCAATTCAAAGCCAGCCTTAAAAAATCTGAAAAGGCTGGGCGTGGTGGCTCACGCCTGTAATCCCAATACTTTGGGAGGACGAGGTGGGCAGATCACCTGAAGTTGGGAGTTCGAGACCAGCCTGACCAACATGGAGAAACCCTGTCTCTACTAAAAATACAAAAAATTAGCTGGGCGTGGTGGCGCATGCCTGTAATCCCAGCTACTCGAGATTCTGAGGCAGGAGAATAGCTTGAACTCGGGAGATGGAGGATGCAATGAGCCGAGATCGCACCATTGCACTCCAGCCTGGGTGACGAGAGCAAAACTCCGTCTCAAAACAAACAAACAAACAAACAAACAAACAAAAATTCTGAAGAACAAATATAGAGGTCAACAGTCCTCAAAATACATGTCATAGCTGATGTCATTCAATTGGTTAATGTCCATAATCAATTATTTTCACATAGTAGCTTTCCACAAATAAATTTGGTTAACATCTTCATGATAAGATTTTACACAGCAAAACTATTTTAAATTAAGCATTAAACAAAAATTAAGATTCATTTACAGAGGAATCTTGAACACTTCCCCATATTCAACAAGTGCTGTTGTGAAGTTCAAGATGCGCAATTGCAGAGATGATTTATTAACTAAACAGAACCTGAGGTGTCTACTAATTTACCTGTGATTAATGAACACCAGAAACAGACACACAATCATTAGTCAGTTTAACTTCCCAAGTAGGGAAAATCATTTAGAAAGCCATTCAAAAGCTTTTGGCCATCAACTTATTTTAGGAAATAAAATTTTAATAATTTTCTCTGATTAAAATAATCTTGTGATTACGACTTTTTAAAAAATGCTTGTGATTGGCAAAATCAAAATTGATTCTGACCCAGCTCTTCCAAAAAGAAAAAATGTATATGTATGTGCATGTGTGTGTGTTTATGTGTGTGTGTATTTTAATATTAGCCCACCTCTCAGTTGACATACGCACTGTGACAATACAGGTGACTATGTATGCCTATCACCATAATACCTAAGCATCTTGAGAAAAGTAAAGCAAGCAACTGGCCAGAGAGGGTGCAGGTAAATCAGTAGGGTTGCAACAGTATGGGAAGGCTTTCCATTAGTAATACATACAAATCAAACTTCTTCGCACCTGATCACAGACAACATGAACTTTGAAAAACCATGTCATTTATTAGAAGGAGACTAAAACAGCACAATGGACAGACCACATGAAAAACACATGGAACTTTTCAGATGACACCTTCTTACCCCTAAGAAAAATCATTTCAGAGCGAGCCCCAGTTTCTCAGGAAAAAGGAATCACAGAACTCAGATGGACCGGGTTGGAGAAATGGTAGAAAGCTGCTGATTTAGATTAAAATATTAAGAGTGGTCATATTTAGGAATGAGAATTATGGGTGACTTTATTTTTCTTCTTCATTCTTTTCTGAGCTTTCCAAAGAATAGTGCGATGGCTTTTCAGCCTGATTCTGTAGCTGCTTGGCTCGTGCAAACCATTTCTCGCCTTTGGACCCTGAAGGTCCTTTCTGTGGGAGGGAAACTATCATAGTGCCTACTTCAAAAAGTTGTTACAGTGATGAGTGACATGGCGCTGGCAAAACATATAATGCCTTGCACATGTAACTCTGCAGTAAATGTTAACTAAGAGAAAAATTCCCTCTACAGATGAAGTCTGTAAGGGTTCTTATAGAATAAGTGGAAATCCTAAATCTTAGTGATGAAGTCAATATGCCTTCCTAATGCCACATCGCCTGGTCACCTGGTCTGAGCGAGAAGGCCCCTCTAATTCCTTCTCTGTGCTTTGTTGTCTTTCAGGATTAAAGTTTCCTGATATATGTATGGAATATTTCTTAGATTTATTTCTGGTTATTTAAGCTTTTTTGTTGTTCTTGAAAGTGTAAAAGGGTCTTTTTTTCCATGACATCTTCTATCCAGCAGTTGCTTAAATGTATAAAATCTTTTGATATTTATATGTTGATTTTGTATTAAGCTACCTTACTGAATTATAATTTTATAATCTTTTCAGATGATCCTCTTGGGTATTCAAATATAAAATCTGCAAATAATGATAATTTTACTTCTTTTCAATTTGTATATGCCTATTTTCTCTCTCTTATCTAACTGTTTAGAACATTCTTATTGTACTCCTGGCTTTAATGGTAATGCTACTGATATTTCTCCACTAAACATAATGCTGACTTTTATTTTGTATATATTAGGGAAATACACATCTATTCCTATTTCACTGAATTATTTTGAGATCAATAAAGGAAGTTGAATTTTACCAGGTATCCTTTCTTTTTTTTTTTTTTTTAAAATACAGGAAGGGGTTTAATTGACTCACAGTTCCACAAGGCTAGGGAGGCCTCCGGAAACTTAACAATCGTGGTGGAAGGGGAAGCAAACATGTCCTTCTTCACATGGTGAAAAGAAAAAGTGCTACCAAGTATCTTTTAAGTATCTAAGGAGATTAATACCTTATTTCTTTCTTAGATAACAAATACGGTAAGACTTCCTAATATTGAACCATCTTTAAATTATGAATAAACCCCACTTTGTCACATTGTATTATTCTTTTAATGAATTATTTGAGCCTACTTGGTAATATTTTATTTAATATTTTTGCATTAATATTTACAAGTAAGCTTGTTTTTATTGAATTGTACAATCACCAGGTTTTAAAAAATCAGTATTTTGCTCACTTTTTTGTCCTGTTTAATAAATCTTTCCTGTACCCATATCGATTTCATTTTGCTTGGTTCTCTTAGTTTTAACCTCTAAGCTCTTGTGCTATTATTATTGTCTATCTTCCTTCAAACATATCTTTGTTTCTTTGATGGTTTACTTCTTCCCCCATGTCCACCCCGTAGTGCGCCAGCTTGAAGAACATCACTTGTCTTTCTATCACTTCCATGATTCTTCCCTCTCTACTTTGTGCCCAAACTTCATAGAGGTAATTGTTTCATTAAGTATTTTATGTTTGTAGTAAAATACTTTTACTATTTTATCTGCTCTTTGGCAACATTTTATCTGCCATTTTCTTTTTCTGGTCTTTTTTTTCTTGTTTTATGTTTTATATCTTTGAAATAACTTGGGTTTGTTCTTTTTGGTTTCTCATCTTTGAGGCACAAGAGTTCTCCTTGGGCCAAATATTTACAGGGCCACATCCCAGCCTAGTAGGAATTTTTTTTTATAAATCAGGGTTTTGCATGCAAGTTTTAGATCTATTTCTCCCTGATCAATAAAGACAGGCAGCTATGAGGTTTTTTTAAAAAGCCAATGTCTCTCTTCTTTCCCTCTGCCACCGAGACAGATAGTTCCTGCAAATGTGTTGTGGATGTGTGATTTTTTTTTTTAACCCCATCATCTCTTCATTTCACAACTAAATTGGATCTTGGAGAGTTCTTGCTACTCTGGTGTGTATACTGGTTCCTTCTGTCATAAACATGTGACTTAGACTTTATTCTTCACCTCTGCCCTCCCTGTTTACAAATGTATTTCTGCTGACTCTGTCTCATTTCCATAGCCATGAACTCTTCCTTCCTCTTTCTCCTGGAAGCTCCCCTGCTTTTTGCAGCCCTTCCATCCATCTATTTGTTGTTCATAGTTTAAAATACCCCCTAGTTTTACGAAAATTGATTTTTTGGTTTCCATTTCTTATTTTCCTTTTGCTTTGGATGATTTCAAAGAAAAGATTGGGGGTGGGAGGTGGGGACAGGGGATGAACTTCCCACATCCATCTTCAAATCAGATATATTAGTATTTCAAAACTTCAGTGTGAGCAATGTAACGGGTAAAAGGCAGCTATTTCTGAAAATCTTTCAAAGAAATACAATATGGGATTCATTTTATAGAGCACACAGACATTGAAACCTCAAGGTGGATTTAAAGCATTCAGGGTATTTTCTTAACTTATCACTTGGGAAAGTCATCTAATCTTTCTAGGCCCCATTTTTCCAATGAAGGGGTTCAACAAGAAGATTCCTAGAGCCTGAAGACAGAACAGCCAAAACCCAAGGTTTAATTCCAAGAAATGAATAACTGGTGGTAGGATATAGGCTCAGGGATACTTGGATTGAGGAGAAGTTTGGGGCCTTGGAGTAGAAAGAGAACTAACTTGTATTGAGACATGATTATGTGCCTGGCTCTGTGCTAGGAATTAAATATGTGAATATTTTGGGGAGATGAGAAACTGGAAAGAACAATATTTTGGGGAGATATTATGATCACCTCTACTTTAATGCCATAGAAAATGACATTCTAAGAAGTTAAAGGACCTATTCAAGGTGGCAGAGCCAGGATGGAAATCCTGGCCTTTCTAGCCTTGAAGCCCAGTGTTCTCTCCTAGAGAAATACACAGAGGCATGCAGGCCTGTCCTGCCTGAGATTCATGGGCTGGTTACACTCCAGCCACTGCTGCCTCTGTCGCCCTGCCTTCTACTCTAGCTCCATGGCAAATATTTAAAAACCAGACCTTTTCATATGCATCATACTGATTTAGTCTCTAATCATGAATCCAACCAAAATATCTGGATCCCTTCTGCCATCAGTCCATGGTGACCAGATCCGGGCTGTGTTAGGGGTCACTGCATTCAGCCTGCACTCTAGAAATTACACTCCAAACAAGAGAGTATTCATTTACTAAAGCTTTAACAAAATTATTCAGGCAAGCTATCCATTTAAAAAGTAGACTGAGTAGGTATCTTTGAAGACCCAAGATTAACAAGAAAAAAAAAACCGAAAAAAAATTTGGTAATTTTGTTCACATTAAAAAAAAAATGCTGCATGTTGACCATCTGTCATGGTTTACTTATTAAATCACTGCAATTAACCTTGTATTACTATTTTTTAAAAGTTAAGAATGAGTTTCCTGAAAATGCTTAGAATTTCTGTGGAATTGCTTAGAAATTCTTTCTACTTTTTGAACTTCCTTGGCCTTATAAAACCGTCAGCAGAGCAAAGGGCGGGCCAGTTTTCTGCAGCCATAACTGCTCCCTCTCTTTTACAAGTCTTTATTCTTTGGAAATATAAAGGGTTGTGTTGAAAAGCATTAACTGGGAAAATAAATGAGCAGCACAATTATCAGTTTCCATTTAGTGATTAGTTGCCTCTGGTCTGCTGGTTAACAGTGGAAAGCCTTTGAAGGCTGACGCCTTTCTTTGTACCTGGGTAAATGAAGTCTCCTGACTTTACCCTCACCTTGCCTGGGCCTGTCCAACCTTAGGGCCCCCAGATAGCTGCTGGCCCTCTAGGCTGTGTCCCCACTGGCCTGTTAGCCAGCCCTTATGATTCTAAGAACAACTTATCTTGGAATTTCCACCGCCAGCTTTAGACTATAGCACCAGGCAGAGAAAAAGTGAAATTATATCCCAAAGAGATTCTTCAAACCCAAAGAGCTAAGACTGCTTCCTTGCTGAATTCTCGCTGCTTCTGATTCTGAAGACAGGGAAGGCGGGACTATGATGTGCTGTCAATTCCTTTCTTTCCCTTGGGGCTTGCCTTGGGCTGCACCTGCCTTAATCCCATTCATTCCAGCTCAGTTCCACCTTCTCCACAGAGCCTCCCATCTACACTTGGCAACCCTGTAGCTCCCTTTTTATGGCTCTTTATTCTGTGTGAGAACCTACATTTCCATCCCTTCAAAGCCAAACTCCTCTGTCTGACTTCAAGACATGAATAGCCTTACCTCACCCAATTTATTACACACTGCTTCTAGACACAGATTCCATTCCCTGAGAAATCTCCCTGGGTGTTACAAAGGAAAGATAAATCACAGCTCCGCCAATTCACAGCTCATGCATCTCATGGTCTGCTGTCTTGCCTAGAGAAGGGTTAAAAAATGGCAAATGGATAGATTTACATTTAGTGGAGGAAGGAGGTTCCCAATATAGAAAATAACATATGCCTCCTCATCACTGATGATGAACTGTTACCAAATATTCAAAATAAAGTTAATTCACATCATCTTATATGTAAAGTGAGACATATATTCCTTAGTAGGCAACTGGCGGTATAGACTACTGGTCATTATTAAAAACCATGCTCTCCTGAACGATTCTGTTCTGCACCCCAGTCACGTCCTTAGGAGTGACCCAGTCCGCCATAGTCCTGATTTGTATAGTTTCGAGTTCCACCTGCTTGTCTTAGTTGCTCCAATCTTCTCGTGTGGTTGAGGCAAAAGGTCTTATTTCTTCCTCTTATCAGCGTGCCTGCTAATTGGCTGTGAGTTCGAAAACCAGAAACCAGAAATTTTAAGAAGCATTTACAAAATAAGAATTTGTTTTGGTGGAAGGATGGACCTTGTGAAATCTGATTGTCAAAGGGGATGTGTGAGGGAGGAAGGAAAGGAGAGTGTGGTGTCAGAAGAGGCTGCATGTTAAAATCCCAGTGCCTGGACCACACCTCAGGCCGATTATTTGCAGCATCTGTAGGAGTGGGGCCCGGCATCAGTATTTCTTTAAGCTTCCCAGGTGATTCCAACATACAGCCAACGTGGAGGAGCTCTTGCTCCCCTGATGCTGGGGCGTCACTCTCCATGACGAGCTGGCCGACAATCTAAATACACAGGAAAGGGGGCAGAGATGGTGAAGGCAGCAGAACAGCATCAGGGCCCGAGAGGAGCTGCTGGCTCATCTCTGCCCTGCTGTCACTTCAGATACAGAAAATTCATCTTCATGAGGAAACAATTCTAACGGGCTTTGACCAGGCTAAGTTTCCTGAATCATTTTTTATTCTGCCTTTTCCAGAAAGATGTGCCTTCTCTATTTGGGTCATTAGGATATAATCGATAAATCACAAAATTCCTTAGTTCTTTAGAAAATTTCCACAGGATACACTTCATCCTACTCCTCTGAGGTTGCTTTCTTTTCATTAAAAAAATTACGTATTAAGCAATTCATTAAATGTCAAATACTGAGCAAGATTCTGGGGATACCATGGTGAGTTGAGAGTCCCCAAGACACCCCAATGTTTGAGTATTTGCAATGAGGACTCACAGGAGTTGTCATATAGCTGTGTTCACAGCTAGGACTTATGACAGTGGTGTGGTGACTTATGACAGTGGTGTGGTGAGGATACACAGCCAAGCCAGGAAACAAGACATGGGCAGAGTCTGCAGAAATCCACGTACAGGCTTCCTTATGCTCTCTCCCTCCCAAGTGAGGTCACATGGGGTGCACCTCAGCAATGGAAATGCAGCACCACGCCTGCAACAATTCTGCCTAGGGAAGTCCATTATCCATTCCATGACTAATGTTGGGGCTGGTCACGTGGGCTTCCTCTGCTTGGTGCGTACCAAAATCCCAGACCCCCGGAAAGAAAGTCGCATGTTCAACCTAAAGCACATGTTTCTACCCACAGTTCAGGCACGGCCAGCCCCTCTGATCCTATCACTGTTTCATACCAGTGTAAGGAACCGTTTACCACTCAAGCTCCCAGATGCCAGCCAAAGGCCAACCTTGCAAGCAGGCCGTTCTAAGCATAGCAGTCTCAGGCCTGCTGTGTTAACTCTTCACATGAGTGGTTAAATGGTCTCTGCCTTCCTGAAGCTCTGTGTAATCCAAGAGATAAACATTAATGTAATTATTAGGCCTAAAAATATAAAGTTGTCTCTGTGATAGTTCCATGAAGGGGAGGTCAAGAGCACTGTGACAGCTGTGATGGGAAGATCTAACCTGCTCTGGGGGTCAGGGGAGCCTTCCTAAGGTTTCCCTATGGCTGACCACGGTAGAGCAGATCTGAAGGAAGATCGGGACTTAGGTCATCAGACGAAGCTGGCAGAACATTTCAGGTGAGGAGACAGCACAGCTAAAGGCCACATAGCCAGAGTAAGCATAACACGACTGAGGGTCTGCAGAGGAAGTGTGACTGCAAAGGGAAGGGCTTCAGCTCTGGCATGCAAGGCCTTGCAGGTCATGATGTGGGGCTTCATCCAAAGAGCAATAAAAGCTTTAGAGTGGAGCTGGGTATGTGCGAGGGCATGGGAGAGGCAGGGATGATAATGAACTTTGTGTTTGAAAGGCATGGAGAGTGCACAGGAGGGTTCTAGAGTTGGATGCTTGTCCTCCAGGTAGGGAGGACACAGTTGTGCTCTGGGAGATGACAGTGGTTTGAACCAGCAGGAAGGTGACAGGAATGGAGCAAAGTATCTGGCTTGGTGAGATTTTAACAGGATAAACTGAAAGATCATGCATGGGGTGTCGGGGTTAAAATAGCGAGGGGGGCCAAGGATGACTCTAAGATTTGCGGCTTGTTATCAACAGGTAAAGCTAGGAAAAACTTTGTCCACCATGTTTGGTTTTAAACACTTTCCTTCTCTACTTCCTTTTCTTTTTTCCTTCTTCTCTCCTTCCTTCCTTTCCTCCTTTCCTTTCTTCCCTTTCCTTTCTTCTCCTTCCTTCCTTCCTCTCTTCCCTTCCCTTTCCTTTTCTTCCCTCCCTCCTTCCTTCCTTCCCTTCCTTCCTCCCTACGTCCCTCCCTCCCTCCTGTCTCTCTCTCTTTTTCCTTCCCTTTATTCCTTCTTCTTTTTCAATCAAGGAGAAGATCATGAGTTGATATAGTCCTTAAGATACCCAAGTGTGACTGTGGTGTCAAAGGACCACTAGACATTCAAGCATGGAGCTCAGATGGGAAGTCTGGATGAAGGTCTATATTTGTGGAGTAGCTGAGTCTTGAGACTTTGAAATAATAATGAGAAGGTGGTATTCAGCCTGGATAACCTTATAGAAAAAATATTTAACACCTTCATAGATAACATTTAATCAAATAGAACTGGGTTTTCCAAAGGCTGGTGATACTAAGTTCTTAACAGCTGTATCATGATGGATTGAAATGATGTAAGCATGAACAAGGGAACAAAAAATGTAAAACAGCACAAAACCCAAACAATAAACACACACCCAAGGGTTCCTAGACAGATAGGATTCTGGAACACGATTCATCTGGAAGGCTTTTCTGCTTTAATTTTTAGGTTAAAGCTTGGGTGTTATGCAGCTGGAGGGCATCAGTATCACTAGACTGGCAATCTAGCTAGACTGTTCTGCGGTCTGTGCTGTGCTATTTTATTTATGTTAAATATTGTGGATAACACTCTTGCTATAAAGTGACTAAAGAAGGTGCAAGGAAAAGTCCCAAAGGAGTTTTATGAAATAGCAGCTTATTGAAATACTATATGGGAAAAATAGTTAAGAGTGGGAAAATATATCTGGGAATACTGAAAACTGAATGCATCTCTAGTTTTACAAGGCACATGAAGATACTTGCTCCAAAATCGGTCAGGAGAGAAGCCTGTCAAATTTGATATAACATACTTATTTTGCCACAAAATGCTGTTCTTTCTCCTAGGTAATATGTATCAATATCTAACCTCTTTTAGCAACAATGACACAAAGAAAATGTATCTCAACTTTCTAAAAGGCCTCAACAATATCAAATTTTATAGTTCCCTTTATTATATCATCAAATCACGTAAAAACTGAGGGAGAAATGAAACATTAAGTTAGGCTCATACAATTTTACATATTTCCAGAAGTGGCCTAAGTAACTTTAAAACCATTAAAAGTATAGTAGCAATTAATTTATCCCTATAAAGTTCTTTTGAAAAGCCAAGTACCAGCACTTAGAAATTGAGTCTCTAAAGTTCTTGCTGTGAAGTTGAGCAATTTGGTTACAATCTGCTAGGGCAAAAAAAAAAAAAAAAA
>NW_016805783.1:740819-762444 GCF_001698545.2 Rhinopithecus bieti
AAAAAAAAAAAAAAAAAAAAAAAAAAAACAGCAAAAACTGCATGTCACCAAGAGTGAAACATGCACTGGCTTCTGTGCTCTGCTCATTCAGTAGTATGTTTTTCTCCCTCCCCTTAGTTTTGTAGACAGAAATGGTAGTTATCAGTCCTGGTTGTAATATACTCCAGAGCATTTGCAATTATTTCTAGGGCTCTTAGGAAATCTTCAAAGCAAAATTAATTAATTTCAGCATGTGTGTACATGCCCGAAACACACAATTCCGAGCAAATCATATATCGCTGACCGGGTTGGGAAGTCAAGGAATCAGAGAGACCTGAAACTCTAAAGGTGTGGGGACAGAAGAGGGGCAATTATTTGATTACTGGTAGGATTTGCTATGATCTACTTGAATGCTAAGCAAAGAACGGTGAAACATACATAGTATGGTTCTTCCTCCAAGAAACTTACTAAATGAGACACAAAAATTTGAAAAGAGATTATAATCTGGAGAGGAAATTTATGAGGGACTGATGGTATAAAATAATGAACTGAGTATTTTATTTTGTATTAGCATAATAGTAAAATGTTTATCTAGAAAATTTCTACAAAAGGGAGATAAGAAAAAAGAAAGGAGAGAAAAGAAGGAAAGAAGGAAGAGGGGAAGGAGAGGGAAAAAGAGGTATTACGTATACTTGCAGTACAAATTTGTTTTTGTTGCTGTTGTTTGTTTAGTCTGAGGCAGAATCTCGCTCTGTAACCCAGGCTGGATTGCAGTGGTGTGATCAATAGCTCATTGCAGCCTTGACCTCCCAGACTCAAACCATTCTCCCACCTCAGCCTCCCGAGTACCTGAGAATATAAGCACATGCCACCATGACTGGCTAATTTTTCTTTTAATTTTTCTTTTTTCTAGAGATGGGGGTCTCATTATGTTGCCCAGGCTGGTCTCAAACTCCTAGGCACATGTGATCCTCTCACCTTGGCCTCCGAAAGTGCTGGGATTACAGGCATGAGCCACCACACACAGCCCAATAAAAAAGTTTAAAAAATAATTTCAGCCTCCTAATTTAGTTTTTTTTTTCTAATTACTTACTATTTAAACAGAACCACAGTGAATATTCTTGTAGCTAAATCTTTGCACACATTCATGATTATTTCCTAAGGCTGTATTTCTAACAATGGATATTGCTGAAACAAAGAATATGCAACACATTCAGGCTTTTCATATTTACTTCCAAGTTGGCCTCCAAAAGTTGTACCATTTTCTATTCTTACCAGCAAGGCCCACTTTCCACCTCCTCTCTAGCTCTGAGCATGGCTGTTTTCTAAAAGTCCTTGACAACTTGATAGGGAAGGAGTATGTCACCTTGTGTGTCTGTGACTCATGCACCGAGTGGGGGATACATGCGGCATGTTCAGTGCTATCCTGGTGTTTTTAGCAACACGGGTGTGTCTCTATTTGAGACATGGGCCATATGGTCTCTGCCCTCAAGAGAAGAGCCTTATGCTTGGTGGCAGTGGGCATGAAGAAGAAAGGGCTAGCTGGGCATGGTGGCTCATGCCTGTAATCCCAGCACTTTGGGAGACTGAGGCAGGTAGATCACTTGAGGTCAGGAGTTCAAGACCAGCCTGGCTAATGGTGAAACCCCATCTCTACTAAAAATAATTAATCCCAGCTAATTGGGAGGCTGAGGTAGAAGAATCGCTTGAATCTGGAAGCAGAGGCTGCAATGAGCCAAGATTGTACCACTGCACTCCAATCTGGGCAACAGAGCAAGACTCTGTCTCAAAAAAAAGAGAAAAGGGCTTATTCAAGTGCTGGAGTTTTCTATTTCTTGATTTGTCTGAATTTTAATTTTCCCATGAGGTATTTCTGAAGGAGAGCTCAAGAGGATTGGATTCTTAGATGAAACGATGAAATGGACTGCATGAACAGTGACTGTAGGGCTGCTCGGGCTGCGAGGAAACAGATAGAAACTGGAAGTGGGAAAGTGGATAACTAAAAAACGGACCTGAGTCAGGACCCAGGACGCAGTCACCCAGGGAAGCCTGAGCACTGCTGGCAGTAGGAGGTGGGGATCACTTCTGCCTTCGCTTTTTGTGAGAATGTATCATGAATTACTTGTGAAAAGAAAAAAAAAAAAACAACCAAATAAAATCTTGTAATGTTAGGTATTTGAATTTAAAGTGTCGGAACAGAAACTTGGGGCACAGGTAAGAGAGCAGGGTCTCTAGTGACAAACTTGAACATCATCAGAATCTAGTGGCTTTGGTTTCTGCAGAAGGAAGATTCACTTGTCCACTACAGAAGGGCAGGAATTTTAAAAGTCCCTTGAGGTTACAAAAATTTCTACATGTGAAGGGAGGTGTGGAAAAATGGTAGACTACTTCCCAGAACTAGGGTCTAATTATTAATAATCTTTGTAGTCAGAGATTCGGAAACAAAATTATTTCCTGAAGAAGCAGATTGGGGTCCTGTGTGAATGCGGAAAGATCAGCTGAGCAGCACCCACACATTCCTCTTGCATGTCAAGTGGACAAGCCAGCTCAAATCCGCAGATATTTTTGCACAAAACCTCCCACTCTCTGCTAAAACATATTCACAACGCACCAGATTCCCCACCAAATCACTTTTTGGCATCTACTTCCAACCTTCCCTCATCTCCTATGTCCTTACTCTGAAAAATAAACTAATACACATACTGGACAAATCTTTTAAAAAGGAAGAAATGTTTAATAGCTCCTGGAGAGATAAAATGCCAATGTTTAGGCATATTTATGAATTAGAAGCTTCCAAATTGATATGGAGTAAAGAAGTGTCGGGTTTTTAAAGTAAGGGTTGAAACTTGGTTTGCCAAAGCTTTCAGGGTGAAATCAAGACAATCAAGTACTTTAAGTCACCACATCCATGCCTAAAACATGCCCAAACTTGAGGTCCTCAGACTATGAACAGGTGCACAGCTGGGATGCTTTCAAGCTCCCAGACAGAACCGTCTCACTGAGCGCTCCAGGGAGGAATGCTGCTGCCACATAGACTAGTGGGACTCATCAAAGAAATAAAGCATTTACAATCAGTGCTTTAAAATACACCTTTTGGCACTTGGCAATTTTCCAGAAAGTGCAGAAGAAAAAGTCCGAGCCCTCTAGGAGTGTCTGAAGTTGCAGGGAAAACCGCCAAGCCTTGCGTGGAGCCACCACCGTCACTTGCCCCTTTTCTGTCTTTGTGCTGCCATCTAGAGAGGAAAGGAAAACATGTGTTGTGTCCTGGTGAGAAACAGTCACCTGAAATCCCAAGCACCATCTGCAGCTCCTAGAACAGAACGCAGGGCTGGCAGGTTTAGTCCTGAGGGGAGCTGGGCATTTTCACTTCTAAGAGATGACCTCAGATACAAGAAGGGGCTCCTATCATGGCCAGCCTCCGAGATCTCATCTAGGGTTCATAGCAGGCTCCTGGAGAGCACACCAAGAAGTATATTTTTCTTTAAATGTTCAAAGGGAGGGAAATATGATGTTGGGGTGGCCCAAACTTATGGGATGGGCATCATCTTATAGGAAAAAAAAAATAAAATACAAGAAATGCATGAAAATAACATTCGGAGATGAGTACTTCTTAAACCATTTTCTTTTCTTTTCTTTTTTTTTTAAGAGGCAGTTCCTTTTATAAAAAGCAGGAAGCCTGATGTGGACTCCAATGTATAAAAAACAGATAAGCAGATACTTGTTGCTGATAGAAGTAATAGCACCTAATGTCCCTGTGAAGAATGTACTGAACAAGTTTAATTACTACAAGTTGGTTTTTATTGAGTGCAAAGTTAAAAATAACTTATTTTGGAGCTATATGTTACAAAAAAAAATGTACATGGAAATTAAATTCCTATGCCAGAATGTGGATAAGAAGGAAGCAAGGCCTTCTCTGACCACTCACTCCCCAGAATTCAGTGCCCTGCCTGGTCAGCTTTTTCCATAGGTCCTGGCACTATCTGAGATATCATCTGTCTACTCACTCTAGAATGGAAATTCTTGAGGGCAGGTATTTTTGCCTGCCATGTTGATACCTGCATTTCTACCATCTACAACATGTCTAGCACACAGGAGGTGCACAGTACATGCTCTTAAGGGAACAAATAAATCTATGTTAATTCCTTAACTTCTTTTGCTTGTTTATGTAAGAACTAGCATGTCTAACTTTAATTTTATATGCATTCTGAATCAAAAACGTGTAAAGTAACAATTCTTTTAAAGTCCATGAAGAAGCTCTGATTTCTCTGTAAATTTCATTTGGTGCCGTCCCCCATTTCAAATAGTCTTGATTAGCCTGAGACCATCAAAATAACATTTATAATGAAAGTACAGTAAATGCTAAAACACTGACAGCTGAATTAAAGATTTGACATGCAAATGTACCAGCTAAGTAGAAGCTTTACTTAAATTCTGGCTTGCTACCGTTGAGGATAAATTGACCTGCAGAATTCATTATGAATAAAGCAAGAATATGTAGCAGAATAAATGTGATTTTTTTCCTTTCTTAAAGTAAAATTTCCAATTAAAACAGATTACTTAAGGCTAAATGGTCATATGCTACACAGACAATGGTATGAATAGGAACCTTGGGTAAACAAAAGGAATGAGGCCTAGGCTTGGGCATCTGGGCTCGGCCACCTACTGTCTGTATGACCTCACATGAACCATCAATAAAACAGGGATACCACCTCCTTCCAGTCTAGCTCGGAGGGTTGTTGTAAAGATTATTTTATTTTACTTTTTTAAGAGAGAGGGTCTTGCTCTGCTACCCAAGCTGAAGTGGAATGTTACAGTCATAGCCCACTGTAACCCTGAATTCCTGGGCTCAAGTAATTCTCCTTCCTCAGCCTCCCAAGTAGCTAGAATTACAGGTGTGTGCCACCACACCTGGCTAATTTTTAATTTTAATTTTTTTTTTTTTTTTTGTAGAAACAGAGTCTTGCTATGTTGTCCAGGCTGGACTTGAACTTCTGGCCTCAGCTTCCCGAAGTACTGGGATTACAGAAGTGAGTGACTGTGCCCAGCTAATATTAATTTAAATACTGATAAATGATTGCTGTGAGAACTGTAAAAATACTATGAAACATAGGGAGGAGCCCTTTTGGTCAGTCCAATGGCTCTGAGGAATATGTAAACCTCAGGACTGTGTAATCTCAGAGTGTATACCAAGGTGTAAAAATCAAATCATTTCTTCTGATTATTCAGATGAGGGCAAAGCCCATAAACATTTTCTAAGCACACTTGGAAAACACCCTCCCACTTGTTTCTCTAGACCTGGAGCTCTTTGTCTTCCAAGAGATCTGACTATGACATAGCTAACTCCCAAGACTGCCAAATTTTGGATTAGTCCTAGAGAAAGGGGTGTTTGGGAGAAAATATGTAATACAAGGCAGCTAGTCAAGTTAGATTAGCTTTAAGAACAGAGAAAGTCAACTCCTAAACTATGTGAAAAGGCTGTCTTTCATATCTGGTGAAAAGGTGATGGTCTAGAATGTAACAGCGTCAAAGTTAGGGTCCCTGAGGAAAGGGAATTTGATGTGGTGGAGTCTGGCTGTGAGAGGTCCTGAATTCAAGTTCCGGCTCAGTTATTCATTAGCTGTGTGATGTTGGACAAATGAGCTGACCTTCCCTTTTTCAACTGCAAAACAAGAGAAATAATACTCTTTGTGCCATATGGCTCCTGGAAAGATTAACACATAAATTCATATCAAAGGTGCTTTAAAAAAATCACAAAGCACTTTGCCAGTCTTTGTTATTACTTTCCAACAACTGTGTTCTTTGTATTTCTTTCTATTGCAAAGTGAAATAATCTTTGGAAAATGAAGAAAAGAAATATACATATACATGTATCATGGACACCCCAAAACCCAGCATGAGCATTTTGTTGTATTTTCTTCCAGACTTTCTTCCAGCAAAACACATGAGCTGGTTCATCTAAAGAGTTTAGGGGAGTGCCTAGTATATGGTAAGCACTGCATGAAAGCGAACTCTAAAAGCACTTTCCTCCTAGGTATAAAGGAGATGCGGCTCCCCAAGCAGCAGTGACTGTTGGTCAGGCTAATCTCAAACTCCCAATCTCAGGTGATCTGCCCACCCTGGCCTCCCAAAGTGCTGGGATTACAAGAGCGAGCCACCGTGCCCGGCCGGGACTCTAACAAGTTAGAAAACACTGAAGAGATGTGGCAGCTAAATGGAATGTAGAATCACAGACTGAATTCTGAAATTAAAAAAGTATTAGTGGAAAGATAGGTGAAAGTACAATAAGGTTGCAAATTTTCTGGTTTTGATTCTTGTAGTATGGCCACGTATGCTAACACTGAGGGAAGCTAGGTAAACGCCGTATCTAAGCTCTACTATTTTTGTGACTTCTCTATAAGTATAAAATGATTTCAAAATAAAAAAGTAAAAGAGAGAGAGAGAAAAAAATAGACCTAGAAGATAGAAAATAACAAAGATAATAGAATTAGCAGATGAAGACATCTAAGTAGCTTTTTAACTATATTGAAGCATTTAAAGAAAACCGCAACCATAATAAGAGATCTGGGAAGACATAAAGAAGAACCAAATGGAACATCTAGAACTAAAAATTACAATATTTAAGGCCAGGCGTGGTGGCTCAGGCTTGTAATCCCAGGACTTTGGGAGGCCGAGGTGGGCAGATCACCTGAGGTTGGGAGTTCAAGACCAGCCTGACCAGCATGGAGAAACCCCATCTCTACTGAAAACACAAAATTAGCCAGGTGTGGTGGCACATGACTGTAATCCCAGCTACTCGGGAGGCTGAGGCAGGAGAATCACTTGAACCCGGGAGGCAGAAATTGCAGTGAGCTGAGATCGCGCCATTGCACTCCAGTCTGGGAAACAGGAGCGAAACTCCATTGCAAAAAAAAAAAAAAAAAAAAAAAAAAAAAGAAAAAAAATTTACAATATTTAAAGTAAAAATTAAATAACTAAGGTTAACAGAAGATGAAATACTATAAATCAAAGTAAACTTGAAAATACACCAAGAGAAACTGTCTAAAAATGGAACATAAACAAACAACAAAACAGAAACTCAGTGATAGGGCCTGGAGGACAACACCAAGTGTTCCAGCATACATGAAATTGGAGGCCCAGAAGCTAAGGGGGTAGGGAGAAAAGGGAGGAAAGAACAGAAAAAAGTATTTAAAGAAATACTGGCCAGAAATTTTCCATATTTGATGAAAATTAAAAACTCAAAAGTTCAAGGAGCTTAATAAACTCCCAAATGAGATAAACAAAAAGAAAATCACATCAACACATCATAGTCAACTTGCTGAAAACTAGTAATAAAGAAGAAAATTTTAAAAGAAGCCATGAGGAGGAGACACATTACGTAAAGGAGAGGAAATATAAGAAATATCATAGATGTCTCATCAGAGATTATGCAAGCTAGAAGACAATGGTTCTTTGAAAGGATCAATGAAATTGACAAACCTTTAGCTATACTAATAGAGAAAGCAAAAAGAAGACACAGATGACTAACATCAGGTATGAAAAAGGGAACATTACTACAGATCCACAGACATTAAAAGGATAATAAAAATATGATGAACAACTTATGCCAATAAATTTGACAACCTAGATCTAGATAAAGACAACCTAGATAAAGATATAAATTACCAAAACTGGCACAAGAAAAAAAAAATGAAAATTAGAATAGCTCTTCATCTATTACAGAAATTGAATTAGTAATTTAAAAGTTTTCCCCAAAGAAAATTCTAGATCCAAATGGCTTCACTGGTGAATTCTGTCCAACATATAAGGAAGCAACAACACCAACCTCACACAAACTCTTTCAGAAAGTAAGTGATAAAAGAATACTTCCCAACTCATTTTATAAGCCCAGTTTTACCCTGACATCAAAATCAGACAAAATCATTACAAGTAAAGAAAACCACAGACCAATATCCCTCATGAAGAGAGATACAAAAGTACTTAACAAAATATTAGGAAAGAAAACTCATACTACATATAAAAGAATAATGTACTGTGACCAAGTAGGGATTATCTCAAGAATGCAAAGTTAGTTTAACATTCAAAAATCAATAATTATAATTCATATATTAAAAGACATTCCTTTATTAAAAAGAAAACTACTTGATCATCTAAAGATACAAATTATTTGATAATATCTACATATGATAATACCTATATATTCAATACCCATATATGATAAAAACTCACAGTGAACTAGGCATGGAAGGAAACTTTCTCAGCCTGATAAAGGGAATCTACAAAAAAACCACATACATAAATACTGATAGATACATGGATAGATTGAGAAATGTTGATATGAGTATATAGTGTATATATGTGTGTATACACATGTTGTACACACACGCACACATTTCCTAGCGTTGGCTCCTAAGCAATGACATACCAATAGCAATGAGCATACCTACTGCCTAGATCTTGGTTTCTAAACTCCATTCTTCCCTGAAAGGAACCAGCATTCCTTGCAAAAAAGGTGGATTCAGGGCTTGCACAGGGAAAGTACAAGAGGCTGAAACTCCAGTCACAGAAGTAGGAATGTATTAAAGAATGAGAGAAACATACTCAAAAGATACAGAAGTCAGCTTGAAGGGTCTCCCACTAGCTCTTCTGAAACAACATGAGCATTAAAATTAATAATAATAATGTAATATAGCCCACTGGACAAAATAAAAATCTATAAATCCATACTGTTAAGAATTCATAAATGAGTGAGGAAGCAAGGAAAAGGGAAAGTTCTTCCTTACAGAAGAATACCAATTGATAAATATAGAAGACATGAACGTTAGAAAATCATCAGATCCTACAACTAGTGGGCAAACATCTGATAAGAAATAGGATACTTACAAAGTCCCAGAATACTTACCCACAAATTACTTATTAATTACAAAAATAATCAACAATAATTCACAATGAAAAACTTGTAGGCAGCACCTTAATCAAGTGATCAAAATCAACAACACTGATATTGGGATAGACTGTGATTCTTGCCATGGTATACTGAGAAAGATATATTGCTTCTGTAGGTGCCCTAAGAGTATGACCTGAATTTAATCAGAAAGAAACATTAGAATGAGAAATATTCCAGCAAATATTTACCCTGTACTCCTCAAAAATGTCAAGTAAGATAAAGAACAGATGAGAAATTCTTGCAGATTAAAAAAAACTGTAACAACAACAAAAAGGCTCCAGTGCTAGATAGTTTTACCTCTAAGTTTCTTAAACATTTTCCAGCAATAAAATATAATGCAAAATGGATCCTTCCAGAATATTGGAAAAAATGGAAAGCTAGCCTAATTCTAATGCTAAAGCCTAATAGCAGCATTGCTTATGAATATGGCTGCAAAATTCCTTAATAAAAGCGTAGAAAGTCTAACTGAAAACTACATTTGACAAAGGCTAAGAAAGATAGGATGCATCCACTGTGCTATTGATCCTTTACTGCCAGGAGGAGTTTATCAGACACTCGGATACAGTTTGATAGTAGTAAAAACTTTATGGACACTTCAATAGATGCCAAAAAGATATCTGATAACAACCAACACCAATCACTAATTTAAACCTAAAGAAAAATAAGTATAAAAGGATGGATATTCTTTATCATATTAGCAACAGCTAGTGTCAGAATTAATGGTAAAGCACATCAATAAAATCACCAGTTAGACACAGACAGCTATTATTACTCTTTAATACTGTTCCGGATATTCTAGCCCATGTAATATAATGTAAAAGATATAATAAAAGAGGTGTAACTATTTGAAAGAATTGCATGCAATTTTTAAAAACTAAATTACATATTATATTATGTACTGAAATCCAAAATAAATAAAATGGAAAATTTTTCCATTAATAGTTTAGTCAACTGGTTATTTAAAAGATAAATATATAAAAATATAAAACTTTACCACAAAATGACCAGTTGGTAGACCTAGCTGGAAAAAACCAGATTTCATTAATAGCAATGAAAATATCTACACATACACCTACAAAGAGATGTCTAGAACCTATTGAAGATGAAGAACCAAATGTTAGTGAAAGGTATGCTTAAGATTTGAGTAAATAAAAAGAAATACTATATTCCCAAATAAGAATATTTAAGTTTGTAAAGATGTTTGTTTTCCCAAAGTAAGTTATGCATCTAACAAAATCTTAATAAAGATCCCATTGGAACTTACTCGAATTTGACAAAATAATCCTACAGATTAAATGAAAAACTAAACTGGTGAGAAAATAATTAAATTACAGCTTTACCTCACAACATATTTAAACATAATTATACATTCTCTAGATGATGTAAGTAATTAAATATGAAACAAAAAGAGGCCAGGTGTGGTGGCTCACACCTGTAATCCCAGCACTTTGGGAGGCCAAGGTGGGCGGATCACCTGAGGTTGGGAGTTCGAGACTAGCCTGACCAACATGGAGAAACCCTGTCTCTACTGAAAATACAAAATTAGCTGGGCATGGTGGCACATGTCTGTAATCCCAGCTACTCAGGAGGCTGAGGCAGGAGAATCACTTGAACCCGGAAGGCGGAGGTTGTGGTGAGCTGAGATCACACCATTGTACTCCAGCCTGGACAACAAGAGCGAACTCCATCTAAAAAAATACCAAAAAAGAACCAAAAATATAACTATTAAAAAATCAGAAGAAAATAAAAGTGTCTAGTTAAATTTCCTGTAAAATGAAATACCTTTCTAAGCACAATATCTGTGAAAAGGAAAAGTTTATGTATATATGTCTATATCAAAACTAAAAATACTTGCATGTCAAAAATCATAAGCAAAATTAAAGGCAAAGTACAAACCAAGAAAAGAAATTTACAACAAACACAGTAGACAAAATTAATGTCCTTAAGTTATAGAATACTTTTAGTCAATAAGAAAAATATTGATACTCTAATAATGTAGCAAAGAATATAAAAGACAATTCTCTATAAGATGCCAATTGATTAGTAAGTACGAAAAAATGTTCAAAATCACTACTAATGAATTGAAACCACAATAAAATATTTTTTCACTTATTTCCAAAGGTAACAACCAGTGCTAACAAGGCGGCATTAAGCTTTCACACCCACTGTTTGTTAGAGTGCAAGAGTCGATAAGCTTTCCCTGAAATATATTCCCCCAAATATATATTTGAAAATCTAATAAGCCCACATCCAAAAATCCATTATAAGGAAACAATAAAAGATGTGGACAAATATTTACTTATAATCTGATTCTTCAAACACTGAACATTTGTGAATAATCCAAATGTCCAAACAGGATCATGGTTGTTAAACAATCAAATATCCAAATAATAAAAAATTACACTGTCATTAAAAAAAAAACCCATATTTACAAAGAAGAGTTAGTAGTCTGGGAAAATAGTAACAAAATAATGTTTATAAAAAGGTAACTAATGTGATTCTTCACAGAATTAGAAAATAACTATTCTAAAATTCATATGGAACCAAAAAAGAGCTTAGATAGTCAAAGCAATCCTAAGCAAAAAGAACAAACCCAGAGGCATCACATTATCCAACATTATCCACATTATCCAAGGCATCCACATTACCCATGCAAACTACACTACGAGGCTACAGTAATCAAGACAATATAGTACTGATACAAAAACAGATACATAGGTCAAAGGAAGAGAATAGAGAACCCAGAAATAAAGCCACACACCTATAGCTATCCGATCTTCAACAAACTCAACAAAAATAAGCAATGGGGAAAGGACTCCCTGTTCAATAAATCGTGCTGGGATACATGACGAGCCATATGCAGAGGAATAAAACTGGACTCCTACCTATCACCATATACAAAAATTAACTCAAGATGGATTAAAAACTTAACTGTAAGACCTCAAGCTATAAAAATCCTAGAAGAAAACCTAGGAAATACCCTTTTCAACATCAGCCTTGGCAAACAATTTATGACTAAGTGCTCAAAAGCAATTGCAACAAAATAAAATTGACAAGTGGGGGCCTAATTAAACTAAAGAGCTTCTGCACAGCAAAATAAAGTATCAACAGAGTAAACAGACAACCTACGGAGTGACAGAAACTATGCATCTGACAAAAGACTAACATCCAGAATCTATAAGGAACTTTACACAAATCAATAAGATACAAATAACCCCATTAAAAAGTAGGCAAAAGACATAAACAGACACTTCTCAAAAGAAGACATACAAGTGATCACAAACATATTAAAAAATACCCATCATCACTAATCATCAGAGCAAAGCAAATGAAAACCACAATGAGATACCATCTCCCACCAGTCAGAGCAGGTATTATTTAAAAGTAAAAAAAATAACAGATGATGTTGGCAGGGCTGCAGAGAAAAGGGAACACTTTTGTTGAGAATGTAAATTAGTTCAGCCACTATGGAAAGCAGTTTGGAGATTTCTCAAAGAACTAGAAACAGAACTACCATTCGACCCAGAAATCCCACTATTGGCCACTACTGGCTGTGTACTCAAAGAAAAATAAATTATTCTACCAAAAAGATACATGCACCTGTATGTTCATCACAGCACTCCTTACAATAGCAAAGATATGGGATCAACCCAGGAGTCCATCAACGGTGGAATGGATAAAGAAAATATGGTATATATACACCAAGGAATATTACACAGCCCTAAAAGAGAATGAAATCATGTCCTTTGCAGCAACATGGATGCAGCTGGAGGCCATTATCCCGAACGAATTAATGCAAAAAACAAACAAACAAACAAAACCCAGAAAACCAAATACCACATGTTCTCACTTATAAGTAACAGCCAAACATTGGGTACAAATGGACATAAAGATGGCAAAGATAGACACTGGGGACTTCAAAGGGATGGAGAGTGGGAGAGGAGCCAGGTTTGAAAAATTACCCATCGGGTACTATGCTCACTACCTGGGTGACAGGTTCAATCACATCCCAAACCTCAGCATCACACAGTATCCCTCTGTAACAAACCTGCATATGTACCCCTTGAATCTAAAATAAAAGTTAAAAAAAAAAAGTCATAAAGTTACTATAATTCCCTTCTAAAAAGTATTATAAGAAAATATATTATCTCTGGGTAATGAAGAAATGGGAGATTGAAATTCTTATTTTATTACTTTCTCTATTTTCTACAAAGAACATGTATTCATAGAGAGAGAAACACCATTAAAAAAATTTACCAAAACTAAAGTCTTTTAAAAGTAATAATTTACCTGACAGTTTTGTAATCCAGTTTCCCTCAGTATACTAAAAATATTATTACTATACCTACTGGGTGCAAAGTTGCATTAAAAAACAGTCATACACTCTAACATTGTCACAGGTCAGTTTATTGAGAAAATCCTGATGCTATATGTTAATTTATCCATAGCCATGAAGTTACACAATTACTTTCCCATATTTCATTCAGGAACACAAAAACCAAATGCAAAGAAATGTTTAAGAGAACATGAAATTGGCCTCTTCCTTCCCCCCATCAAAGGTAGTCATTAATGGTCAGGAAGGACAAATTGAAACATGTAAAAAGCAAATATTTTTGCTAGATTTTATTTTCAAAGTTTCAAACCTTTCCAATTTTTTTTTTATTTTTTACACCAAAAAAGGTATCAATACTTTTCATTCCACTCTTGTCAACTTTAGCCAAAGCCTTCTGAGCTGCAGTCATTTTGCTATTTTTCTGTTAATGAAAATAAGAGAGAAAAATTGTTATGAATGTAACATTTATTAATCATACATGCAAATCAAAGGAGACTGCATGTCTCAAGTTTCATTAAGGAAGGTAAGCGTCCCCCACTAACATGCTTCATAAGGGAGTGAAAAAGTTCTGATTTCTATTCAGAATTCAGACCTAAGAGACAGAATATGTTAAAAGAGGTGGAAGACAAAACTGCCGCCTTCTAAGGAGCAGAATGTTCCAACCAATGGTTTACATTGGAAGGGGGATGGATAATTCTAGAGGGCGCATAAAGTGCAATAACACAAACAATGGAACTGACACAGGCCGCAATTGTCAGAGGTAGGAATTACAGCCTTGTATTACCACATGATGAATAATTCACACCAATTTACCATCTGATTTCATTCATTTGCTCCATGGGAAACCAAGGACAACCCCATGATATTCAAAAGATGACTTGTGTTGCAAAGCATCCCAGACCAGCAGGATAGCTGCCTTATTTTTCCTCCAACAAAGCAATACTTTCTAAAAAGCTGACTCCAAATAATTCTGCCCTGTACATTTCTCTCTCTCTCTGGTCACTGAATTTTTATCTTCCATGTCTTATATAAAGCACTTGCAGAAGGTAAATAGCAGCTGATTTAACTTTGATGCAGATGCACCACAGCTTGTTTGGAAGAAGCATAAATGATGGGAATCAAAAAACAAAAAACCACCTATTTACCTGGGAATTATAAGAAAAAGTCATTGCCAAAGTATCTTTTAGAGGCACAGTATATGATTCCCACAATTCTGCTTTTCACATTCAGTCACTTATAATTTAGTAGGCTTATTTTTGACTCAATGGTGCAAAGCAACAGTCTGCTTCAGACTTATCTCTTCATTTAAGACATTCCCCATGCTGTGCCCAAGTGGAGACAATAAGTGGCACTCACACAGAAGGGCGGGGCACAAAGATTTCTCTCAGAGAAACTGACAATGTCCCTGCTGACACAGCATTGGGGTAACTAGCTATTTGGGCAGATCTTAAATCGAGCTATCCCTAATATCATATGCCCAAATAAATTACATATTGATTCAAGAATAACAGTTCTAAAAAACATTAAACTCAAAGGGGAGTTAGTATTTTTAAAATCTAAGTGAAAGTTAACTTGAGATGGGCAATGCCTTTCTAAGCATAAAACAATGGAAAATCATAAAGGGAAACAATTTCTGTACTTAATCCTCAGAAAAATTTAACACTGTTAAAAAATCAAATGAAAAGGTTAAAACAAGTTTGTATCCTATATTTCACGAAAAGTGTATAGTAGCCTTAATTTAGAAGGAGCTCATACAAAGCAACAGAGAAACATTACTATCTCAACATAAAAACAGGCAAGGGACAGGAACCAACAATTTGCAACAATGCAAATGGGCCATAAGCATTTGGAAAGACAACCTTTCCAGTTAAAGAAATGTAGCCTAATTTGACAGGCACCAATGTTCAAGAATAAAAGTGATACTCAATGCCATCAAAAATGCAAGATAAATACTCATTGGCAATAATGTTTGGGAGCACAAATTTCTACAGTTTTGAAAAGCACTTTAGCTATATATATTTCAATTATCATGAAAGAGTTCATGTTCTCCAAGCTCTTACTTAGTTCAAAGTTGTGTCTAATGAAATGATTGGAGATACAGTCTATAAGTAAGAATGTCTGTCACTTCAATAAAAACAAAAAATAAAAAAATCAGAAGTAACCTATATGTCCAAATATAGGGGAATTATTAAATTACATTCCATATGGTGAAATAAACACCCATGGCTGAATATCACAAAAACATGAATAATTTTTCAAAGAATGATTAATGACATGTGAACATTTTCACAATTTAATGCTAACTAAAAAGGGCAGAACTGAGTATTATAATGCCAGTGTTAAAGGCCACATATGTATTTACAAGGCATGTATAAAACTCAGTAAGGAATGTCACCAAAATGCCATTTGCCAGGGTGAGTGCTGAATGGTAAAATTGTTAATAATTTTTATCATCATCATAATTTCTGCTTCTGGGCAGCAGGGTTGATAAAAAATTACCTGTAGAGCTTTCTCCTTCCTTTCCCACCCGATCACTCTATGAATACATAGCAAAATTTAGGCACACTCTTGATAAGTAGTATATTGTTTTTCTTTGACTCATTATAAGTCTTAATTAACTAGTAACTTAATTAATAAATCATAAATGCTTAACATTTTCATTGTCATACACAATTCTGAATTAATTATTAAGTCACAGAAATGCAAGTTAATAATTCTTCCTGGTCAAAACTGCAATCACAATCAAGCGTGCAACTGTTCCGGGTGTATTCATGCACATTGCCCACTGAGTACGAACGATACGCCACTACACCTGAATCCACATACCTTTTCAGTCTTCAAATCTTTAGTATTAAACTTAGTGTAATCTTCTTTTGCTTCTACAGGCTCATCTGATAACTTTATTTTCTGCAACATTAGAGCAGTGAAGTGGTGTCAAATGTCACCTTGACACTAACATCAATCCATTAAAAAAAAAAAAAACAACATGTATAATTTAGACCTCCACAGAGGCAAATGGAACAGAAGACACAGCAAAGGGCTTACTTTTTACAGGCTCCTTTACATTTTGTCAATCATTTAGGGAATCAAGCCACACATCACTTCTAAGAAGCAGCCTTGGTGATGGTGGATATGATTGGGTAAGTACATGGCTGAGCTCCTTGGCTGGTCTAGCAAACACAGGCTTTGTAGGTGCCAGGTACGGTGGGCATGAGGGGATTGCTAATTACCAGATGAATGCAAAGCACAGAAGTCAAAATGAGAATAGTCTCTCGAAGGAGGCCAGGTGTCCAGCCAGAATCCCTATTTCATTTACCTCTTGGGCTGGTTTAATGTTCACTTATGAATGAAGGGACAATATTATTCTATAATCACTATCTTTGTACAGCTTCATGTCCTTCCCTCCTTTCAATTCAATTTTCTTACTTTATCCATGCAAGAACAACCTTGCACAAGCAAGCAGCCAGCAAGAGAGGGAAGCACAGAGAGGCTAAATGAATAGCTTAAGGTCACCAAGTAGATGACTTCGGCCAAGGTTTCAATTTTGATACAGTGTTCTTTCCATTAGGCCCAATGCAACTAAGTCAGACTTTTACTTAACATTTTCTCCTTTCACATGAACATTTTACACCAGTGAATAGGAGAATCTTGTCAAGGGCTAGATTTTGGCCTTAATGATCACAATATAGAAGAAATCATGCCACAGTTATTATGTAAAAGGTACAATAGCAGGGAAGACAAGTCTTGCTTTGAACATGGAGAATTGACTGCATGGTAATCACAAGCCAGATTTTTATAATTTTCAGGCTGTTTGTGGAGACACCAGCCTGACCAGACCCAACATGGATCTACCCTAGGAAACAGACTTCTTCCCAACTTCATTCTTTATGCCCCTGCTTGGCTAAACAAAGAACTGGTAGAATTGGTGCTAAAAGATTCCACAGCCCATGGTGTTTTATCCCATAACCCAAGAGGATAAAACACCATGTCTTGAAATTGTTTGCTGTAAAAAACAGAGGCTCATCCTGGGAATATACCATATACTATAGGAAAACCTCTTGGCCACACAGCAACCTCTAGCAAATTAATCATTAAAAGACGAAGACTAATCCATCACAAATGAACCACCTATCAGCACCAAGTGAATGGATATTTGCAACTTTGTTAAGAATATATGTTTCGGCTGGGTGCAGTGACTCATGCTGGTAATCCCAGCACTTTGGGAGGCCGAGGTGGGCGGTCACTTGAGGTCAGGAGTTCGAGACCAGCCTGGCCAACATGGCAAAACCCTATCTCTAATAAAAATATAAAAATTAGCTGCGCATGGTGGCATGTGCCTGTAGTCCCAGCTACTCGGGAGACTGAGGCACGAGAATTGCTTGAACCTGAGCAGAGGTTGCAGTAAGCTGAGATTGTGCCACTGCACTATAGCCTAGATGACACAGCAAGACTGTCTCAAAAAAAAAAAAAGAAAAAAGAAAAAAGAAAAAGAAAAAAGAAAAAAAGTAAAGAAAAAAGAATACATGTTTCTATTTAAATTAAGACAGCAAAGAGTGTTTAGGTGATGCACATTTTTTCTAGAAAAGTATCTTCAGCTAGGAGTGTGGAACTCACAGCTAATAATGCTGAAGGCCAAAATATTTTAAAACACAAAAGCTTGAAGTTATGAGGATGCTGTGGCAAAATGTTCCTAACATATATGTCATTATAAACACTTAGACATCATTCCCTTTTTTTCTTTAGAGACAGGGTTTCACTGTGTTGCCCAGGCTGGAGTGCAGTGGCTATTCATAGTTGCGATCATCACATACTATAGCCTTGAACTCCTGGGCTCAAGCAACCTTCTGCCTTAGCCTCCTGAGTAGCTAAGACTAAAGTGTGTGCCACTGCACTGATGAGGTTCACTTTTCACTGATAATTCAAATAAAAAGTGTTCATTACAAGAACTTCAGATGAAAGGTAATTTTGTATGGACATAAAATGTTTAATTGGAGAAATGATTTGTTCAGGTGTTTTAATAGCTCACAACAAAACAAGATACCAGTTATAAGTATTTAAAAAAAGAAAATGATTGCAGTAGTCTCTACATATAACTAGTTTTTATGTTATTCCTAGTGCACTGTTGAATATATTGGAAAAAAAGATGATTGAAGCATTTACTAAAATTTTTGTTATTTAAAAGACCAAATCACTATGGATTTGGGAGATTGTTTCAGCAGAAAAGTGGCTCAGAAAGACAGTAACAAATGACTAGATGGATACAGTTCTGGAAAGAGAACAAACTACAGAGTACCACAGGGATTAATGTTAGGCCTTCTTACAAATGATTTGCAAGAAGGAACTCGGGAACATCTCCAAACCCACTGGTTGTATTCAACTCTGCTTGCTGACAGTGACAAATTGAAAAGACTGGAGCGAGTGAGGATTGGAAGCTGAGTTTCAACAAAGGCAGACATATGATAGTAAAGGAAAATAACATAAAACATATTAAGGATGACAGGCTCCATGCTATCGATTACAACATAGATACAAAGATACCTAACAGCTACTGGAATATATTTCCTGCAAACAGTCAACTATATTACTGTAAAAATCAATCAAATCCTGGGTACAGACAGGAAAGCTAGCAGAAGATATGTCCTACGCTTGTTTAAATGATGGTACATCATCCAATATAGTTTATAATGTGTACACTGGAACCCCAGAAAGACACAGAGTAGAAGACCTCGAAAAGCAACTCAAATAATATAGAAGACAAGGCGGGGGTTTAGGAAGAGGAAGATGCCAAAATCGAAATCAGGGCTTGGCAAATGACGGCCCAGGGGCCAAATCCAGCTGGCTGCCTGCTTTTATAAATGAAGTTTTACTGGAACACAGCCATGCTCATTCGTTTATGTATTATCTGTGGCTGTTTTCACAATAAAACAGCAAAGTTGAGTAGTTGCAACAGAGTCCATCTGCTTCATGGAGCCTAAAATATTTACTATCGGGCTTTAGAAGAAAAAGTTTGCTGATCCCCGATCTAAATCATAAATGATGAAGTCACAAACAACTTAAATTCTGAAAATTAAAATAAGAAAACAGAAATCAGGAGCAGAAAAGAATAAAGTTATGAAACATATTACTCCAAAAGGTACCCAAGGCTAAAGCTTTCAAGAATAGGTTTAGATCAATTCATGAATGATCTCTAAGTTACTAAGGAAGACAGATATTTGGGAGAAAAAAATCTGCTTAATTTTTGGATGAAGAAAAATAAGAAACACTCTCAGAGAACCTACCCTCTTAGTTTCAGCAACACAACTGTGCCTGTCTAGGTCCTCTAGAGCTACTGTCAGAGATTAACTACTGGAATGAAAGAAGCATGGGTCTGGCCTACAGCAGTCCTTAGATCTTACAGCAACAGACTTCCGCCCAGCGCATTCTCCAAGAGAGTAAAAAATGCATTTTTTTTGACAACATGCTGAACATAGCCCCAGACAAACACTGCTGTACTTTCAATTTTCTGTCCTTTTCTAAGGACAATGTTTTTGGAGCCACTACCACCTCTATAAAGGGAATGATATAAAAAATTCTGAGCATGTTGGCTACCTTATAGGCCAAAGAACGAATGCAAGGGAGAAGGAAAGTTTGTAACATCCGCAATATGTCCATTTTACATTCTCAAGGCATCCTTTACTTTGCTGGCTGAAGAAATGACCTCACTGACAAGCTGGTGCGCATGCTTATTTCCCTGTCTTGGAGCAGCGTTTAACTCATCTGAGATCTGGTCTGGGCTGAAGGAATGCTGCAATTTGCAGTCAGGTATGGTTTATGATTGGCTTCTCCATTCTCTTGATCTAGGAGATAAACACACCAGCTGCAGAGGAGCTGTGGGTAGCAGCCTGAGAATGAATGAGGAAAAGATTTTCCACTAACAAAGATTACATGTAAATTCATCAATCATTTCAAATTCAGAAAAAAAGTGATCATCCTTTCTCAAAGGACTCTTTGTGTTATGGAAATTATTTTCTGTTCACCTTTGTGTGCCAGTGACAATTAGATTGGCAAAATGAGTTTTAGTTATATATAGAGTATGCTTAGTGATTACTAAATTTAATTAAGTGATCTAACTAATGCAGGAAGATTTAATTTTAACTATATGCCTTTAATATTTTCACAGGGGTACCTTGCTAAAACCAACTCTTCTTGGGTTTTCATGGCACTTTATTTACCATTCAGGTGGAATCTACAAAAATAAAAAATAGTGATGGACAGCCCACTACAATCTTTATTCCACATGGTATCACTCCATGCAAAATGGATTTAGTATGTTTTAAAATATATTAGAAAAAACTAAACTCATGTGGTAAGAGTGTAATATTTTCTAAGTCCCCCAAAGATATCTTAGTCACAGCTTCTTACCTTTGATGGAGGATTTGGCAATGAGGCTGAAGGTGCTGGAAGCCTAAGGAAGTTAAAAATAAGAATCAAAGTCATGGTTTTTCATAGACAAACAAAGACAGGGCCAACTTAAGACTTAGTAAGTCCTACTTTTCACCTTACAGCTTTACCTCCATATATCTTCCTGTTCAATTACCTCAGTGTAAAGAATGAAAGTTTTCTCAATAAAAGAGTCTTTATTTTGATACGTAATTCCTTGTTTTGGAGTTGTCTGAACTAAAAAATAAAATTAGAACCCATCTGTTGGAACAGAGTTGCTTTTCTTTAGCCTCTATAAATTTGTGTTTGGGTGTTGGAGTATTTTTTCTTCATAATAAAGATGCTAACATATATTTAAAGGTGAAAATTATTTTAACTGTTCAAAAAAAGCCACATAAATTTCAACTTTTCTTCCATTAGAAAGCAGTTTAATTGGCATACCTTTCTTCTGAACTCTTCAACCAAAACTTAAAAATGTTAGTGGAAAGAAAGGAATCTATACAAATAATGGAGTACAAAGACATGAGGTCTCTAACAAGACAAGCAGCATAGAAATCTGGGGATATTAAGCAGAGGGATATGATTATCAATTTGAAGCAGGCTTTCAACACACTTTAACTATTATAGAAACCCGCTTCCAATCATTGTTTTTTAAAGTAGGACCTCTGGAATTTGCTAAAACCAGTAACTATATCTATTAAAAAGTCATTTTATCTTCATGACTCAGAGGATAAAAAGGATTTATAAGGATCAGGAAAAGCTATTAAATCATCACACGCATAAAATCTTAACAAAATTAAGTAACGATTTTGCAAAAATCTAGAAAATAAACACTTCTTTTTCAACTTAAAGTCTAAATGCATAAACTCTTTATAAAGAAAGGAACATACATTAAACCATTCTTTTTTTTTTTTTTTTTTTTTTTTTTTTTTTTTTTTTTTTTTTTTTTT
>NW_016805783.1:762482-933967 GCF_001698545.2 Rhinopithecus bieti
TTTTTTTGAGACGGAGTCTTGCTCTGCCGCCCAGGCTGGAGTGCTGTGGCCGGCTCTCAGCTCACTGCAAGCTCCGCCTCCCGGGTTCACGCCATTCTCCTGTCTCAGCCTCCCGAGTAGCTGGGACTACAGGCGCCCGCCTCGTCGCCCGGCTAGTTTTTTTGTATTTTTTAGTAGAGACGGGGTTTCAGCGTATTAGCCAGGATGGTCTCGATCTCCTGACCTCGTGATCTGCCCGTCTCGGCCTCCCAAAGTGCTGGGATTACAGGCTTGAGCCACCGCGCCCGGCCTAAACCATTCTTAAAATCCTTCTTCTGCCCCTCAAAGACACAGATTGTGTTTCATATTACTTTGACTTCCAAGTCTTGGGCATAGTAAAGTCCCTTTAGTGAACATCTAGTGATAATAGTGCAAATGATACAAATATTTTATAAACTTTAAAAAATTCTATATTCCATCTACTCTTTCCATCCCTCCTTTCTACCTCTTAAAATGATCATAAAGAACCAAATTAGTTAAGTATAATTGAGGATAAAATTTTAACATAGTTAATCCTCTAAAATCAGACCAAGCCATAATTCCAATCTTGACATTAACTAGTTCCTGCAATCTGTATCCATCAAATCAGTTCATTCCAATCATCCATTAAAAATCACCTCCAAGGCACAAAGTAATATGATACAGCTCAAGAATAATCTTGTATCATAAACAGTGATATGATAAGCCATAAGGAAACCCCACTGCTGGGGAAACCAAGAAGCAGATGGTACTTCATTATGACTGAAGATAATCAATACTTACTTTAAGTATTTAGATAAGTCATCACTTAATTCTTTAGGGATGTAATCAGATATCAGACCATGGGCATAACGAATATAATCCTCTGAAAGAAACAGAAGGAGGAGTGAAAGTAAAAAAAATAGTAATTATGGTGGTTTCACAGTCAAACTGACCTGAGTTCAAATTCTGACCCCATCTGGATAAAGGGAACTCACTTAAGCTCTAGCCTCAGTTTTCTCATTTGTAAAATGGGGATAGCAATATCTATCTGTCAGACTAGTGGGAAGATATGATGGATGAGATATGACATGGGATGATACCAAAGATAAAAGATAAAACAAGTATAATACAGTAGATGCTCCCTAAATGACAGTAAAAACAAAAACTCAGGGTTGCTTTCTTAGTTGAAACCATTGAATACAAATAAAGTTTAAAAATCAGCTGTAACAATATGAAATAGTCATGTCTTTGTTAAAAGGGTAATCTTTTCTAAGCCTGCTTCCATAAAGAATAAATCTAATTATTCAACAGTAATGAGCATACTCATTTAAGAGACATAAAATACCATATGTCTCTATTACTAGGTATTTGCTTTATAAGAACCTTGAAATATATATATATATAGTTCTATATGTACATATTCTATATATATAGTTCTACATACACACACACATACACACTCCCAAACTAATAAAACACTTAAAAAAACCAACTAACTCAGCAGAATTTATCATCACTAGTTCTAAAGCATCTGGATTCTCAGTACTAAAATGCAGCTCTGGCAGCAATTAGAAATACAGTTACATAAGAAGACAACAAAAACTGTTTCAAAACTCTGTTCCTGAATTCAGTATTTTATGTAGAATACAAGCAGATAATCAAACTTAATCATAAGATGGGATAACCACGCGGGGATATAAATCACCAAAAGCAGACCCCAGGTTTGCTGCTGGGATATTCATTCACTCCCTTTTTTCCATTCTCCTCTGCTCTCAAGTCAAAGTAACAATTTGCCTTAGTATTACATAGAAAATGACTGCCGTCTGGTGATCACCTGACGTCAAAAAGTCTTCAGTAAGAGATTTTCATTGTCAACGTAGAACTGAAAGTTATCATTTGGCCCTTCTTAAAATTGCTCATGGTTCTGGGATAGTCATTATCCAACGAGTCATGACTAGACAAAGAAAACTATTTTAAGAAAGTCAACATATAGTTCATTTGCTTCCTCTGGTACCAAACCAAGCTAAATATCTAAAAAAGGAAATAATGTACAATATGTAAAGCTTACTTTACGGCCAGGACACTAAATGGCAATATATAGCCAAGCCCAGAACCTTAATATGTAGAGTACTGGTAAAAGCACTAGACTTAGAACAGAAGATCTTGAGGATAAGTTACTATCTCTTCATTTTAAAAATGAGATGATCTGTCTAAATAACCTCTAACATCCCTTCTTCTACTTTTAAAACAAAATCTATGGTTCCATCCATCCATCCATGGATGCATCTATCCACCCACCTATCTATCCATTAATCATCTATCTCAATCCCTCATCTTCTATTGTTAAAGCCAATTAAAGACACTGACAGCTGGTAACTCAGTATGGCAAAGGTGCTGTCCACCACTCCCAGAATAGCAGTAGTCAACTAGCTATACATGCAAGGCAGATTCCTGCAAATCAGATTGCCTGAATTACTATCAATCACAAACAGGCCACTATTCCTAATTTTTATTTATGTAATGACTAAAGCCATATGTATACCCTGAACAAGGGAACAACGAATTGGAGTTTAACGTCAGAATAATTTCTGTTTCACCATTTGAGATTGTTAACTGTATTATATAGCTGTCCTTATTCAACTATACATATAAGAGGACTCTACTTAGAAAAGAAAATAATATACCTTTTTGAGATTATGAAAGAATAACCTAAAAGAAAAATTGCCAAGTAAATCAATTTTCATCTAAAATCAAAGTATATTGATTCCTGTATCAGGAAACATGCGTCTTGAGAAGAAAATACAAACAGATGCAGCCACTGGAACAGTACAACTGTGTCACAGGAACAGTATTACAAAAAGGTTATGAGTGTGGGCTTGAGAGACAAGTTCCATAAATAGCTCAGCTTTGCCATTTACTAGTTGCGAGACTTTGGACAGGGCCTCAAGACACTAATTATGAAATTTACTGGGAGGGTTGGATGAGATGATGTTTGTATAGTGGCAACTTAGCAAAGGGCCTGGCACACAATACACCCTCAATAAATGATAGCCAGGGTTGTTACTACTATCAGTGTAAAAGAATATTTGCTGAATAAATAACTTAAGTATCAATGAATAACAGAAGTAACCTATGGTAGAAATATTCTTTGCTTCTGAAACAAGATGCACACCTGCCACAATGTATACCAGGCATTGGTAGGACTATGAGGCTTCTGTGACATTAAGATTTTTAAATCTTAAGATAGACATTTACTCATAAGCAACTTACTCCAGACAAAAATCATTTCTGATAAAATGCTTTACTTACCTTCCTTGTCAGTGGAAACTTGGTCACCAGAGAAAAATGCAGTTGACTGTACCCGGGAACTGACATTCACATTATTGGTTTTTAATGCTGCTGTAGTTTGGTTAACCTACAAAGCAACCAAGAGGGGAAAAGCAGGGTATTTTCAACTTAACTTTAGAAATCTATGACTTCATAGGTGGCCTTCAAACCATTTAAGAGATCTGCAAAGAAGTATTTGAGAACCTAGAAGTATCTTCACCAACACCAGAAGATGAGAAATGGCTGCCCATTTGAAGGAAGGCTGAGTGGCAGCAATATCTCTGGATGATCTCACTACATGGACTGCCATGGCCTACACAATATGAGAGGCAACATATTGTGATAACTGAGAGCTCTGACTCTGGAGTCAGGCTGCTGGGCTTGGCTCTGTAACCACGGCTAGTTACTTAACCTTTCTGTGGCTCTATCTGTGAAATGGGGAAAAAAATAGCATCCACCTCATAGGACTACTGTGAAAATTAAATAAGGTAATATATGTAAATAAAGCCCTTAGAATAGAACCTGGCATAAAATTTATATGTAATAATTTCCTAAATAGAATAATATAAATTTCCCACTTCCTAGGAAATATAATCAGTAAGTATAAACTCCTCTTCACTATTCATGTCATTTTCCTTGGCTAAGAGCAAAAGTAAACATCAAGGATTCTGCTTCGCATTGATACTCATTCTTCACCTACATGGACTACTACTACTACTATATCACAAATGAAAAGTGAAACATGGCACTCTAAACCTTTCCACTACTTTGCACATTAGGAGCCTGATTATTCTACTGGACTCATTTCCAGCTTCTCAGGCTTCCAATAAGCCTGGTAACATGATATGACAAATAAACATGATTAAATGATTATTTATTATTATTTATTATACTTTAAGTTCTGGGATACATGTGCAGAACGTGCAGGTTTGTTACATAGGTATACATGTACCATGGTGGTTTGCTGCACCCATCTACCCATCACCTAGGTTTTAAGCCCCACATGCATTAGATATTTGTCCTAATGCTCTCCCTCCCCTTGCCCCCACCCCCGAAACGGCCCCAGTGTGTGATGTTCCCCTCCCTGTGTTCATGCGTTCTCATTGTTCAACTCCCACTTACGAGAGAGCATGTGCGGACAAACACGATTTTTCACATAAAAGATGGAAGAGAATCTTAGGAAACAGTACTACAACTACTGGTATGCACTGATCTTGCAAAAACTTTATCATTATTCTATCTGGTTTAGTGAGATTCTTAATCAATGTGAAAGTACATATTATCCTTAGACCAGTGGCTTTCAAAGTTTTTTTTTTTTTAATCACAACCCCATGGTAAGAAATATACAGCAATCCAATACTTAAACACATATAAATATGTTTCATAGAGCCATACTTAATATTTGCCCTTCCTCTGCTATATTTTAATATATCCCATCCCATCCTAATCTATTTCATTCCAAGAGAAATACTGGTTGTGACCTACTAAATTGATTTGCAATTCACTGCCCCAGTCCTTCCATTAGGTCAAGATTCTTAGAATCACAAAGATACAGGCTTTGCCTGTAAGATGACCCCTCCTCAGCATCCAGACCCTGAAAGCAGGACATACTTCCTCTAAACCTGAACACCTTTGCCTGGCTGTGTCCCTGGGTCCCTTTGCCTGGCTGTGTGCGAGCAACATCACCCTTGGAGACACCTGCAGGACAGTGGCCAACAAGTGCCAGGCCTGGTATCCTCTTACTTGGAAGACTCAAATCTACACCAACAAATTATTTCATTCCGTAGTAGGATCAGGGAGAAATGAGAATGCAGGTCATGAGAAAACATAAAGTTAACTTCAGAGATACACAAGTTAGGGAGGATTGAAAAGTCAAAGCCTTCTTCTCATACTTGGTATCTCTACACAATTTTCCTCTTTTCACGGAATATACAGGATGGTCTCTGGATTCAGACTTACTGCCTTCTTTGAAAATGTCTTAGAGAATTGAATTTTTTTCTTTTACCACAAGGCACTAGAGAGGAACTATACCTTTTTTCCCAGCCACTTTAATGTCTTCTCTTTGCTGTACTTGTAATATTTCTTGTTGTCTATTTCTGGATTACATTAAAAGAAAAAAAAAAGACTCAGCACAATGAATTTAAAAAATAAACTCATAAGGTTGTATCATACACAAGTTAACCATTTAAAATATTTCATAAGTTTATATACTTGAAAACTTAATTTACAAACCTGAGAACATACTTGAAATGTTTTTTTAAATGTTAGTAGTAATGTGGCTACCTCAGGAGTCATCAACAACTAAATGAGTAAGAATTTAAGGACACCTTCAAATTATACACACAACTCTGTAGAAAAGGTAATTTTAAAACCTCAGCAAACTATTGTGAAAGGAAAATAAATCTTGGTGATAGGGACAGGAGGCAGGGAAATTCTGGGCAGAAGAGGGCTGGTCCCTAGCCACGGCCCCACCCTCAAGCCAGACTAAATTGTGTATTCAGTGGAAGGTTGATCAAAACAGTGCAACCTTTTGTCTCTTCTCTATGTCTAATGTGGAAGCCCCCACTTTGAGTTGTTGCTGCCTTACTGGACTAAACCAATGTATACCTGACACATATTGATTGATGTCTCATGTCTCCCTAAAATATATAAAAGCAAACTGTACCCCCAACCACCTTGGGCACACGTCTCAGGACTTCCTGAGGCCGTGTCATGGGTGTGTCCTTAACCTTGGCAAAATAAACTTTCTAAATTGACTGAGACCTGTCTCAGATACTTTGTGTTCACACTAGCATACTAAGCAGTCTTAACTGTTCTGAATAATTTTAAGCTCATCTCAATGTTTTCAATGAAACGCTTTTTTTTCTTAAAATAAAAATGAAAATCCCAATAAAGAAAATTGAAACTAAATGCAGGTATCTATGAAGTTTACTACATACATTCAGGAAAAAAATCTTGGTAACTACTCAGCAGTGGCCTGGTGGGATTGGGGGAGCATTAAAAAAAGATCTATCTATCTTTTAACATATTACCAACATAATCATAGCTATTTCAGAAGATTTAGATTTATGGTAGGCTCAACCTGGCCCTTTATGGGGATAAAAGTTTCACCTTTTATAAATTACACTTATTCTCCTCACAATCCACCCAGCCTTATATATCATGCCATTAAACCATGATTTCCTCTGCAACCTTTTTCATTCATGGGATTTCTTCTTTCTGTGCAATTAGCAAGGGCAGCACTTCCACTCCAGCCTCCTCTGTCCATGCAGGATTTATCTTTATGACCACTAGCAACCCTTGGGTCTGATGTGAATTCACCACCTCTGAGTTATATAGAATGAGGCTCTTTCTCCCTTCCACCTTGTGATGGGAAATGGAAACTGCCCATTCAGGGGTCATTTTCTGCAGTCTGTTAAATTGTATGGGAGAGAGGTTGGGAGGTCCCTGGCTTTAGTTCCTGTGAATTTCCTCCCTGTGTCAGCCTATAGTTGTCAATGCTGTAGGCAAGATGAGGCAGGCTGGATGGAGGGCTGGACATCTACAGCCATCTCCTCGGGACATGTCACTACAGTAACAAAAGAGAGGGACAGGTGCAAATAGCATTGTCAGGAGTGTGAGAATTCCAAGGTGCAACGTCTGCTGTTTTGGAGCCAGGACTGCCTCGGCAAATAGCCTGCTATAAACCAAAGCCAATGAGACTGAACTCAACTTCTTTGGAGACCATGCCCCAACCTCTGTACAAACCAGGGGAATTCTAAGAGCATACAGCAATCACTAAATAAACATATGCTGTTGAATGGCTTTTAGAAGTTATATTCATTGCCTGAGGAAAATAAACAACTCCAAAAGAAGCTCACTGCTCAAGGTTCTCCAGAAAATCCTACCCTGATCTGGCATCTCACTTCTTTCTTGCCTCTACCTCCAAATTTTCTGAAAGAATGTCTACCGTCTGCTGCTGTTTTCCTTCCTGTCTCCCACTCCCTGAGCCCCACTGGGAGGCTTCTCCTCTACCCCTGGGAATTGTTCTCTAAGAAGGGGCAGAGAGCACAGACTGAGCCATGCTACCAGGGCTCATGCATATCCCAGCACATGCTGTCTCCTTGGGAAGCTGCGTTGCTCTCAAACTCTGTTTCCCCATGTGTAAAGAGAGGCTTTTTTCTCACTGGGCTATTCTGAGCATGAAATGTGATAATCCATACAAATCCTATAGCACAACACCTGCCACTTAGCAAATACATAATATTAGCAAAGATACCATGATGCAAAAGATGATTTATTAATAAAACATAAGAAACTAATGTTTATTCAGGTCTGTGCTAGGTACATAATACACATTTTCTCATTGAATGGTCAGAATGAATCTCAGAATCAATTAAAAAACCATGATTTGTCCCCATCTTTGAAGACTGGGTCTGAGCGACATGAAGTAAACTGTCCTAAGTCACTGAGGAAGTAGGCAAGAGCACCCAACTCCCACCCACGCTGACATCAAAGCTGTGGATCTGATGTTCACTTTACCAAGATCACTAGGTCTACACTTTCCTCAGTACCTCCTAACAACCGGTCTGTGGGAAAAACCTCTCCTCCATGGCATATATAAAATTGCTATTTTTTTATGTCTCTAATGACTTACCTGATTCTTTTCCCAGCTCTGCTTCACCCTCCTCCAAAGCCAACTGTATCCTTTCATCTGGTGTGATCCCTCCTGGCTTAACAAGACTAAACAAACTAACCGGGAAGCCCAAAGCCCTGAACTGAGGCTCCATGTGTCTAAAACCCAGTGGTTCATCTTCCTCCCACACTACTCTCCTGGATATCAAGGCCTAAACCTCAGAGCAGTGCTCACATCGGCCTTACCTCCCACATTCCATCTCTCCATCCCATGGGAGGTAGCAAGTGTGGAGAGAAAAGGAGCCAATATTATCTTGGGGGAAAGGGGGAATTTAAAAAAAACACTGTGTTAGAAATCAGGAGGCTTAGTTTCTACTGCTGGATCAGTAAATTTTTTTAAAAAATGAATTTTATTTAGGTGTTCATACAATGTTCATGTTCACACAATGGACACACCCACTTTAAATGTACAATTCGAGAAGTCTGGAGAAATGTATGCAGTCATGTAAGCATCATCCCCAAAGTTCCCTGGAACCCTTATGTAGTAAATTCTCCCATGGCTACCCAGACCGCAGGTCACCACTCATCCATCATTACAGGGTAATTCTTGCTTTATTCTGGAACACCATAGAAATAAAATGATACAGTACATACTTTCCGTGTCCAGCTTCTTTTGCTCAACATTATTTCTGTGAGATTTATCCCTTTTGTTGCAGCTAGCAGTAGTTCCTTCCATTGTACTAGGGAGTAGTAGAACTCCTGAGTTGTAAGAAACTGTCAAGTGGCTTTATCATTGTAAGCCTTGGACAGCCAGGTAGGTAAGTTCCAACTGTCCCACAACTCACAATCTCCTTTTTTTCTTAATGGCATTTTTCAAAAACAAAAGATAATACTTTTGATAAAATACAATTTATAATTTTTTACAGTTAGTGGGTTTTGTATCCTAAGAAATCTTTGCCTCATCACCAAGGTAACAGGGATTTTATCCTATGCTTTCTTCTAGAAGCTCAATAATTTTCATTTTTGAATTTAACATAGTGATCTATTTTGATTTAATTTTTCTGTATGAGGCGAGGATCAATGTTATTTTTCATATGTATACCAAATTCTTCCATCAACATTTGTTGTAAAGACTATCCTTTTTGCCATTGAATTATCTTCACTCCTTTGGGAAAAAAAAAATCAATTGACCATATAAGTGTGGGTTTATTTCTAGATTCTCTATTCTATTCCATTTATCTATACATTTATCTTATACCAATACCACATTCATTTTATTTTTATTTATTTTTTAAATTTAGGGACAGGGTCTTACTGTGTTACCCAAGTTGGAGTGCAATTGTGTGATCATTGTTCACTGTAACCCTGACCTCCTGGGCTCAAATGATCTTCCCTCCCCAACCTCCCAAATAGTTGGAACTACAGGTGCATACCACCACAGCTGGCTAACTTATTTTATTTTATTTTTTTATTATTTGTTTCTTGAGACAGAGTCTCAGTCTGTCACCAAGGCTGGAGTGCAGTGGCACAATCTTGGCTCACTGTAAGCTCCGTCTCCTGGGTTCACGCCATTTTCCTGCCTCAGCCTCCCGAGTAGCTGGGACTACAGGTGCCCGCCACCACACCTGGCTAATTTTTTTGTATTTTTAGTAGAGATGGGGTTTCACCGTGTTAGCCAGGATGGTCTCAATCTCCTGACCTCATGATCCGCCTGCCTCGGCCTCCCAAAATGCTGGGATTACAGGTGTAAGACACCATGCCCGGCCCACAGCTGCCTAATTTTTAAACTTTCTGTAGAAATGGGGTTTTGCTATGTTGCTCAGGCTTGTCTTGAACTCTCAGCCTCAAGCAATCCTCCTGCCTCGGCCTCCCAAACTGGTAGGATTATAGGCATGAGTCATTGTGCCTGGCCCCCACATTTTCTTGATTATAGTAAGTCTTTAATTCAGTTTGTGTAAGTTCTCCAAATTTATTCTTCTTTTTCAAAATTGTTTTGACTATTACAGGTCCTTTACATCAGGGCTCCCCAGTCCCCAAGCCATCGACTGGTACTGATCCGTGGCCTGTGAGGAAATGAGCCACACAGCAGGAGGTGAGTGTTGGGCAAGCAAGCATTACTGGCTGAGCTCCGCCTCCTGTCAGATCAGTGATGGCATTAGATTCTCATAGGAGAGAGAACCCTATTGTCAACTGCGCATGCGAGGGATCTAGGTTGTGTGCTCCTTATGAGAATCTAATGTCTGATGATCTGAGGTGGAAGTTTCACACCAAAACCATCCCCTTCCCCACCCCATCCATGGAAAAATTGTCTTCCACAAAACCAGTTCCTGCTGCCAAAAAGGCTGGAGACTGCTGCTTCTGCTGCTTTACGTAGTCATATAAATTCTAGAATCAGTTTATCAATACTTACCAAAAAAAGAAAAAAAAAGAAGCTGGCTAACCATTACATTGAATCTATAGAACAATTTGGGGAAAATAGACACCTTAAAAATATTGAGTCTTCCAATCCATGAACATGGCCTATTTCTCCATTTAGTTAATTTTTCTTTAATTTCTCTCAGCAATATTTTGTAATGTTCAGCATATTGGTCTTGTACATACTGTGTTACGTTTAGCACTAGAATGTTATTTTTAATGGTAGTATAAATGGTATGTTTTTATTCCATTATCCAATTGTTCACTGACAGTATATAGAAACACAACTAATATTTGTATATTGAGCTTGTATCCTGAAAGCTTGCTTATCAATTTTAGTAACTCCTTTTGTAGATTCTTCTGGATTTTTTCATACATGACAATATTGTCTATGAATAAAGACAGTTGTACTACTGACTTTCCAATCTGTATGCCTTTTTCTTATCGTATTGCACATGCTAGGACATCCACCACATGGTGAATAGAAGTGGTAAGAGCAGGCATCCTTCTCTTGTATCCAGTCTTGGGGGAAGATTGTGTTCAGTCTTTTACAATGAAGATGATGTTAGCTGTGAGTTTGCCATAGATGCCTTGGAAGTTCCCTTTTATTCTTCATTTGCTGATAATTTATATCATGACTGAATTTTACCAAATACCTTTTCTGTGTCTTTTCAGATAATCATACAATTTTGTGATGCATAAATACGGTAAATTACACTAATTGATTTTCTAATGCTCAACCAATTGTGAATTCCTGCAATAAACCCCACTTAGGTTTTGCATATTTAATTTTTAGATATTTGATTTTCCAACATTTTCTTAGGATTTTTCAGTCTATAATCATAAGGGATAATGGTCTAATTTTTTTGATAATAATTTTGATTTGGTACTAGGGCAATTCCAGTTGCATAAAATTAGTTGGGAAACATTCCTTCCTCATCTATTTTCTGAAAGAGTTTGAGCAAGTGTTATTTCTTTGACTATCATTTCTTCCTTAAAGTATAGTAAAATTTATTAGTGAAGCTAGCTGGGTCTGGAGGTTTTTTTCTCAACTTTCACAGAAAGTTGACACTTGCCAGGAAGTTAACACTCCCTGGCAAGATGATTACTATATCCCAGAAGGCTACACATGGACCCAGTGTATAAATTACTGCTTATTTTGAAATTTACAAAGTTTGAAAACAAGGAGGTTTAAAATATTCATGAAGGCCACGGACTACCCATAATTATGAAAAATACCAAAGCATACTCATTTGTGTCCTAAATTTAATATTTGTGAGAGTCAGTGAGTTTGATAAAACATGCATATGCTGGAAAGGTTTTTTTTCCCTTATGTGCCTGGTGCCTATAAAACGGATTTCAAACATCTGGAAAGACTGGGTTTACAAAATAAAGATGGAATAAAAGTGAGTTCACAGTTAAGTAACATGTTCAGCAACTGGGTAATCGGCTCACAAACTTGAATTTCTCTAATGTATTGTTGAATTGCCTCGAGCACATTTTCACTTCTACTTTCTCAATGTTTTCCATAACTGAGGAACTCATATGATCGCTTTCTTCCCCTGCTTCCTAGGGAAAGAAACTTGGCAATTGTACTTGGGATATTTTAATCAGGTAAGTTTTCCTGGCTCTTCCTGTTAATCACCTCAGACAGTGCACTGCAGCTTGGGCTGGCAATATGAAACAAAGGGTTACATTCAAGATAAGGTTCGTGACCCTTCATTAGCCCTTTCCCATATCATCTATCCACTGAATGTGCACTTCTTTGGCAAGAAACCTGCTCTGAGCCCCACAACGAGCAAACAGAGACACATCATTTCTTTCACTAATAAAGTAGGCAGGGCTAAAGTCACAGCCATCATCATTCAGGGTACAAACAACCGTGGCTAGGTTCATTCACCAGGGAGAAGGCAAAAGGGGAATATTCTCACAGGCCTAGCAGTCTTTACCAGGTCTTTAATGCCACAGATGTTTAAGACAGCATCTGGAGTTTAATATCAAAACAGCTAGCTGGGGAATTTGAGTACTTCAGGCTTTACTCTATCTGCACAAGTGCCTATGGAGAGAATGGAAGTTAAAAAACATTGCTTTCTTCTTTACCTTTACTCCCCATCATGGATAGTAACTGACCACTCTTTAGTAGTCGTCTTTCTTATTTAGAAATCTGGAAATAAATTACAGAGAATGGAAGCAAACACTAATTTATAAATGAACAATAATCCACATTCACATAAGTAGCCAGTACCCAACGCAATCACTAGAAGAAGGCCCGTGGGGTCACATAGTGTCTACTAGAAGCTCTAGGAAGTTCCCTGGAGGGATAAGAATGGACATTTCCTTAAGCTATGGAAGTTTTTTCTGTCTCCTTCCCTGTCTCTCTCTCCTTTTGCCACACAAAGGGAAAATGTTAAGAGGGAATATATGAGATTAAAAAAGAAAAATCAAAGCGAGGCGTGGTGGCTCACGCCTGTAATTCCAGGAGTTTGGGAGGCTGAGGTGGGAGGATTGCTTGAGCCCAGAAGTTGGAGACTGGCCTGGGCAACATAGTAAGACCTTGTCTCTGCTAAAGATAAAAAAACTTATTTGGGCATGGTGGTGCACACCTGTAGTCCCAGTTACCCTGGAGGCTGAGGTGAGAGGATCACTTGAGCCCAGGAGTTCAAAGATGCAGTGAGCCATGATGATACCACTGCATTCCAGCCTGGGTGACAGAGTGAGACACTATTTCTAAAAACAATTAAAAGAAAAATAAATTTTAAAAGAGTCAAGTTTTTGGCTGGGTGCAGTGGCTCACACCTGTAATCCCAGCACTTTGGGAGGCCAAGGTGGGTGGATCACTTGAGGTCAGGAGTTCGAGACTAGCCTGGCCAACATAGTGAAACCCTGTCTCTACTAAAAATACAAAAATTAGCCAGGTGTGGTGGCGCCCACCTGTAGTCCCAGCTATTTGGGAGGCTGAGATGTGAGGATCACTTGAGCCCAGGAGGCAGAGGCTGTAGTAAGCCAAGATTGCAACATTGCCTTCCAGCCTGGGCAACAGAGTGAGACCCTGTCTCAAAAAAAAAGAAAAAAAAAAGAGTCAAGTTTTTATTTTCATATGAAACATCACACATACACACACACAAACGCTTATAGAGTATTTTGGAAGTGTTACATACACAGCTATAAGTAGGAAGGCAAAAGAGTTGCTGTCAGACAGACATAGGTTCAAATCCTGCTTCTACTACTTCAAGTTCTATAATGTCAGTCAAGTTACTTCAACTCTTTAAGCCTTGGTTTCCTCATTTGTGAGAACACAGGTTATAATATATAATGAAAGAAAATTACTGCAAGGACTACATAATACACGTAAACCAATAACCATAGAAGTTTTGCTGTCATACAAGTGCATGTACTGTACTCGCCTTGGACTCTATGGCAGTGGTAAACTTCTGAATGCTGATCCATGTAGATCTTCATGGAAAAAGATGTTTATCTCAGTACACTGTCCCTGTACACAGATCTTCCATAAAGAAACATATTTCACATATTTATGTTTTGGGTCAAGGGGTAAAGCAAGTAATGTGAAAATGCTTGTATGTATTTTGATGAAAAGGTCTTTCTGAGGATGAGGCATTTGAGAATCTTACTTATTTTTTCCCCTCATTTAAAAATCTTTTGGAGAATGGGCATGGTGACTCATACCTATAATCTCAGCACTTTAGGAGGCTGAGGCAGGAGAATCCCTTCAGTCCAGGAGTTCAAGACCAGCCTGGGTAACACAGAGAGACCCCCTCATCTCTACAAAAAACCCCGAAAAAATTAGCTAAGCGTGGTGGCTTGCACCTGTGGTCTTAGCTACTCAGGAGGCTGAGGTGGGAGGATTGCTTGAGCCCCAGAGATTGAGGCTGCAGTGAGCCGTGATTGTGCCACTGCATTACAGCCTGGGCAATAGAGCAAGACCTTATCTTAAAAAAAATAAAAAATAAAACTAAAATCTTTTGGTTCTGTTTTAAACCTTCCATTATTTTGAGATTCACAGGCTGCAGTTTATTAAGGGAAGAATTTGATAAAAGAAACTGCCAAACCTCTAGAGATTGAATACATCTTTTACTGCGTGAAATTTATTCTAACGTATTTTATGTTTTGCCCATCACTTAAAAATAAAGAAAAAAAAATTGACGCCTAGAATTTTCGAAATCTGGCAAATATAAAGGCCAATAATATAGCTACTTTGAAAATGGAAGTGCAGAACTTCCAAAAGTTAGGCAATATTGAGAAGCAAAGGAGACTAAGACAGAAGTTCAGATAATGATGCAATAAACGGTCAGGGGTTCAGTGTACAAGAGGGAAGGGATGAGACAGAGATAGCCTCTTGCTCTCGGCTGCAGACCGTAAGGAAACAAATGCTGAGGCACTAACACTGTTTCTAAATCCAGATTTCTGGGTTTTAAGATGATGGTTCTTATACAGCTAATAGCAGAATTCTGGACAATGAGTTAACTGCATTTTCAGCTTGTGTTAAGTTGACAAAAATTAACATGGCTTAATTAAATTATTCTTCATTACTTTATCTTTTAAAAGTGGTTATGGGTTACTTCATTTGTCACCCACAAAAAGATTGCTGTCCTCTGCCAAATTCAGCATCAGAGAATATCTTTAATGGAACTGCTTTGATAAAACCTTGGCACCACACATCCCTCAGTTCCAAACTGGAGCTCCAAGTGTGGTCAAATATGAATTTACTGGACCCCTTAAACATAAAATGCAATCAATAGGTTCTCCTCTTTCCCACTGTAAGCTTACACTTCTTGGAATCACCACTTTCTTGGTCCCAGAAGAACTGTCATAGTTGGCCAAACCATCTATGACCCCAAACAGCCACTACTTATCAGCCCAACGTTCTGGTTCCCACACTTTGTTTCCATATTAACTCTGCAACTACTTGGATGATTTTTTGAGACACTGAAGTCAAGTTTTTATACTATTTCTAACCTGTCAAAACACATTCACACACACTGCCTTACTTTCCCTTCTGAAAAATTAAATGAATGACAGCGAAAACGCATCTCTTCATTACCCTATCCTGCTTCTTCAGCCCATGTTCCCTGTGTCCAGGATCCCACCACTACACATCCTTTGGGTCAGGCACAAACCCAGAAGTCACTCTTGACTCCTCCTTCTCCTTGACCACCACCCAACCACCAGATGCAGTTGGATCCATCTCTAAATGGCTACTTTTTTCTTGTTCTGTCTCCTAAGATCAAGGCCACCATTATCTCCTGTCTGGACCACTGCAACAGCCTCGGTGGACCTGGGTTCTCCAATATACTCTCCACACTGCAGACTGCCATGCTTAAAACTTCACACACACTCCACTAACATTAAGCAAGGTTCAAACACACACAGTGCCCTTTACCATCTGGACTCATGCCCAGCATTCCCGCCTCATTCCTTACCAACCTAAATCCTTCCCCAGCATCCTATACTTTGAACTTCTTGGAACTTCCTGAACCTGACAAACTTTTCCATACATCTAAGCCTCTGTTAAACTGCTTCTCTGACTATCCTTCAGTACTCCATAAAGCGGTCATTTCCCCCAGGAAAGCAACACAACATCTACCCACCTGCACCCCTCACCCAACCCCGCCAGATTAGAAACCTGTCCTGTGCATCCCCAGCAAATTCAGAGTCCACTTCCGTTACCCTGTGCAGTCACTGCTCAGTTTGTCATTGACCCCCGTCAGACTGGGCGCAAAGTGAAGAAAAGGACTATGTCTTATTCATAAGTACCTAGAGCTTAGCACTAATGTGCAACATATGCTTTTGGAAGGTGCTCGATAAATGCTTCCATCTATTAAGGTACAGGTTTTATGTAATTTTACAATGAGAAATCTGAGGCAGAAGGCAGCTGAGTGACTTGCCTGATGTCACAGAACTAGTGCAAAGAAGAGGTGACACTGAAGCCACACCTTGTGATTCCTGCCCTGTGGGACATAGCACTAGACTGCCATGGTTGTAGTTTCAAAGACTAAACACTCCAAAGCAATAGAGGAACAGTGCTGGCAGTGTTAGCAAATCTGAATGACAACTTTCCCTATGGTGGACACAGAATAAGCCTTACATTCAGTGGGCCTGTAAGCAGCCACATTCTTAGGCAAAGTCCATCCTTTCTACCAGCCATAAATCTTTAAGTTATACCATACCTTTTTCCTCTGTCACATGGTGAAGTAACTTCTCAAGTCCAGGAAGTTTCAGCAACAAGATGCAATTTGGAAACATGTTATCCACCACAACTTGATCAAGGGGCTGAAACTTCCCCTGAAAAAACACTTTAGTTAGTTGGAAAGCAAGCATTTCATTCAACAAAGACATTCAGAAAAAAAGAGAAAAAGACACATTTACTCATGACTGGGCCTTTAAACTTAGTGCAGAGCCACCTATTCCATCTAAGGAATCCCTACAATGGGACAGGCTCTAGGACGGACCCCAGATCCCTTTAGGAAGCGCCTATGAGCACTGGGGTCCCACGCAGCACACCATCTACCTCAGGTGTACAGTCCCCAAATGAAACCGGGAACAAAATCAATCTATAAAAGCACTGGAAGCCACAGAAGTTTGCAAAGACGGTGGAGACTGCCTGGGGCTGGTCCAACCCATTCAATTTGAAGAACCAGCTGTGGTCACAGAGCAAGAGTCCTGACTATCACATTGGAACAAGCCCAGACCAGGCCCAGACATACATCTGCTTCCCCATCGTCACTCTAGGGATGATGAAAGAAGCACCCACCACAAAAAGAAAATACAAAAGTGAATCTACCCCTGTCAGAGCTGCTTGACAATGCTTCCAAATTTAGACCAGAATAAAAGAAAAGACAGCCAGAGGGAGAAGTCCTGGGAAGCTGTAGACAGGCTAAATCAGGCTGAGCCACAGAAGTTTACATGGCCTGGTTGCCAGTGGGCCAGAAGTGCAGACCATATGGATTCACAACATCATTCTTCGGAATTAGGTCCAGTTTTTCTTAACTGTACTAGTAGCAAGTAGAGGTGAAGTTTGTCTAAATTAAGGTATTAGCCCCCTGTTTTGGGGACACCAGATTGTACCAGATATATGGCCTTGCCCATGCCCCACTTCTAGCTCGCTCTATCTCTCGTGTACTGACAACTCCTCCTGAAGACACAAAAACTGTGTCTGATCAATTTCTGCAAATGCAGCTCTCTTGGGTTTTAAGGGTAAAATCTTTTCAATCATTTAGGAGCACATGTGATAGCTTGCCATACTTTCTCTTAGGTTAACTAGTGCCATGAACTATCTCAATTTAAATATTTTTTCCTTCAAATAGTAAGAATAATGCACAGATTTTTCCCAAGTCTTACTGTCTTTAGATTTCTACCTTAAATCTTTAGTCTTCCATGATCAATCAATATGTTAAATATTTGACTACTCTAAAACAATATTTATATGTAATGGACTACCACACAGTCATGATATAAAATAATTTCATAACTAACTAGTGTTTCATTCTTATTTTTATTTACCATATATACATTGAAGGAAATGCAATAAGCAACATGCCTTGACTATAAAGCTAGTAGCAATGGGATACCCAGAAAAAAAGTTATTTTTACTGATGTTAAAATAAAGTTTAAAAGAAAAGGTCACATTTCAAAAGTGTGTATCATAATTTTTAACTAAATAGGAAATGATCATGTCTAAAATGCAGAGAAGGAAATACCCAAACATCTCAAGTGTTACTTTAAAGGGCATTTCTGGCACTTGGGAAGACGTGTTTGGGAAGTACAATAGTTTAAAATGAAAGCCAAAGACCATCCTGAACAGCATTTCTGCTTCATTCTGCACCTGTCAACGTGAGCTCCATAGCACCCCAGAGACGCTCAGAGTGCCAGGATAGGGTTAATCCCCCACAGTCATGGTCCTAATGGGAGATGGAGAAATGCTATCAAAAAGGGGAGGGGAGCCTTAAGTGCAGATCAATACATGTGCTGAGGCTGGTTGGTGTCTTTCTGCTTATTAATTTATCCTAGAAAACACCACATAGGTGAGCCACTGAGGTTTTCAAATTCCTCACTGAATATTCCCCAGGGCCTTCCTGGTGGTGATTAGGACCATTTCTGTTCCTTAAAGACACGAGGCTTACCAGCCTCACAGCTTGTGTGCCCTCGTTATACTGGCCATCACAGTAGCTTCCAGATAAACGGACACATGATTAAATGAAGGGATAAAACTTCACTAATCCACAGTGAAGGGCAGAGGGCAGGGAAGGAGGAGGCTAAAAGAGGCTAAGCTGCATCAAGAGAAAGCATGCATTGATACTTTATGACTTTCAGCATTTATAGCAACTTAAATTAATTTACCTACCAAATGGAGGTTTCAGGAATTTGGTCTAAGGATTAAGCAAGAAATTTATAAGTGTTCAAACTTTATGCAAACATGAGAGTACAAAAAAACCAAATTCTTCTAAGCAGTTTGAGTAACACTTATCACTTAAAATTATTAATTAAAAGATTTTCCAACTATGGTTGATGGATCCCTGGGTCATGAAGTACCCAAGCTCAAAGCTATTTTCCTAATACTGCTAAGATGCTATCTGCATTTTCACTGTGTGGACATCTGCACTGATGATTCAAATGCAATGGTGGGTAAAACTGCTGGCTCCTTAGCACGAGTCTGGTGGTGGCACCAGACTGTCCAAGCCATCATTTGGATCCTCATTGCCATTTATGTGCAGTTTAAAAAATGCCAGTATCACTTAAGAATATCATTGAGTAAGTAGTAAAAGCAATTAATTTTACTTAAATCTTGACTCTTAAACACAAGTCTTGTAAATTATCTATGATGAAAGTGAGATATGGCTAAAGGCCTTTGGATGCTTAACCAAAGGTAAGCTGATTACCAGGAAGAGCATGTTCTCCCTGGGGCTGGCTTAGTTGCAAGCAGAACCAGCTGCTTTTTCACAGATACCATTTTTATTTGAAAAACCCACTAGGAATTATGGTGATTCAGGCCCCGGTATTAGGCCGAATATGAATGAAGTGAGCCTGTCATTTCAAGGGAAAGATTGACAGTATTTACAGCCAATAATAAAATTTGAGCTTTGAAGCAAAAATCAGAATTGTAGAAAATTTCTGCCACTATGACAGCTTCTCAATACCTAAAGAGCTTTCTGATGAGATCAGTGGTAACATTAACAAAAGGGAGTGTGTGTGTGTGTGTGTGTATAAAATGAGATGTGTCAACATTTGGAAGGCGCCTGCCACTACGCCCGGCTAATTTTGTATTTTTAGTAGAGACGGGGTTTCACCGTGTTAGCCAGGATGGTCTCGATCTCCTGACCTCGAGATCCGCCGGCCTCGGCCTCCCAAAGTGCTGAGATTACAGGTGTGTGCAACCATGCCCGGCCAAAAAAGATCCATTTTAAGTGCAAGATAGACCAATGGATTTTAATGTAACAGAGCGTAAAAAGTTAACTGACAAAGTTTCAGATTCCACATTGCAACTAAACTTTAAAAAACTACCACTTGTTGATTTTTTAGGTAGTATTAAAGAAAATATCCACAATAATCTAAAAGGCTGTAACATTATTTCTTCCTTTTCTAACTACAAAGATGTATGGGGCCGCATATTTTTCATATAATCTCACCAAAATAACGTATGGAAACAGACTGAAAGCAGAATCAGATATAAGAATCCAGTTGTCTTCTAATTAAGCCAAACACTAAAGAGATTCGCAAAAATGCAAAAATGCCACATGCCTCATTAAATTTGGTTGTTTCAATAAAAAATGTGTTATTTATGTTAACATGTAATGGTCTTATTATTTTTAACTTTTAAATAAATAGTTTTTAAATTTCTTAGCTTTAATTTCTAAGAGTGAGTATTGCTAGAACCCACAGAAACATAAGCTCTTTGGAACCCTTAATAATTTTAATTGGAAATGTATCCTGAGACCAAAATATTGCAGAAATTCTAGCTAAAATTATTACTATTAGTAAGCTGTGTCTTTATTTCTATTCCAAAGGTAAATTTTATCCATCTGGGATTCCTTAAGTCTCAACTAGCACATCCCCATTAATGAGCTTCTACTGGACCTGCCCCAGGTTACCTATTCCACAGTCTCTCACTAAAGAAGATAAATTTTCCTCTCCTAAGACATGTGGTCAATTTTAAATACCTGTTTTGTATTTCAAGGGTAAGGAATACTTAATGATAAAGGAGTGTTAGTTGCTAGGCTTTGTCAAGCAGTAAGATGCATAGCACAGTGAGTCAGGCAAGTCAGAGGTCACAAGCAAGCCAGGGTCAGACTGGATTAAGAGTAAGGTGCTGCTTCTCTGGCCTGTGCAGTAGTGCTCTGTCCTGCACTGGTCCATATGACTCATGTTTTTTCCAGTTACTATATTAGATCTGAAGGTAGAATCCACCTTTGGATCATTAAAAGCAGAGAGAGGAGATCAAGCAAAAATAGTTGATTCTGTTTCCTCACTGTGGATGCCCCAAACTGGAAACTCACCTCCTTATCAGCCTTTATGAGGTAGTGGAGAAGCAGAAATAGAGGATCCACAGGTGTGGCGAAGTGGAGAAGACCTCCTGCAGATCACAAAAAGGACAAAGGGAATTAAATGTCTTGGAAAGACAATGTGGCTATTTCACCTTAATCTCAAAGTGAAAAACAGTGTTGAAAAATATATGTGAAATTCCAAATTCAAATCTCTTCTTATACAGGTCTGAGAGTCCATGTGATTCTCTCAAAAGGCAGAATGTGCTCTATGAGATTTTACTCCAAAGAGCTTCAAATTCCTGTGTGGAGAGAATCAAGACCCTGAAATCGATCTTTAACTTTCCATTTCTTCTTTAGAAATCATTTTTAACACAGCCTCCCAAACCCCTGCAAAAAGAGGGGTTAGGAGGAAGCACAGACAGAATGAGAACACAGCAATGTTAGGAAACCTGTATAGTCAATCTATAAAGCTGCAGTAAAATGTAATTTCCTGTGCTTTTGAGGACAAAGCCATGGGAAAGCAGTGCCATTCTCTCTATACACAGTCCCCTCTGTAGTCTGTGGGCAGCGGGATGTGGGATGCTTTGAATACCCACTGACTGTCCCCATCCCAGAACACGAGGCAGAACAGTTCCATTGGCCTACTCTTCCTTGAGTCAGCACTGTCCCCAAATTAAGGGAACACCACAAGAAACAGAACTTTGGTGCTGAGGGGTGTATGTGTGTATGGGGGTGGGGGAGCAGGTGGGCAGGCAGGTATATGACAAAGCATTTTAAAGAAACTTTGTTAAGTTCTAGCCTATGTTAGAAGCCATATCAGTATTCAGTTTCAAGGAAGTAACATGTTAAAAGCACAAAGATGCGCGCGGTGGCTCAAGCCTGTAATCCCAGCACTTTGGGAGGCCGAGACGGGCGGATCACAAGGTCAGGAGATCGAGACCATCCTGGCTAACATGGTGAAACCCCGTCTCTACTAAAAAATACAAAAAACTAGCCGGGCGCGGTGGCGGGCACCTGTAGTCCCAGCTAGTCGGGAGGCTGAGGCAGGAGAATGGCGTAAACCCGGGAGGCGGAGCTTGCAGTGAGCTGAGATCCGGCCACTGCACTCCAGTCTGGGCGACAGAGTGAGCCTCCGCCTCAAAAAAACAAAAGAAAACAAAACAAAACAAAACAAAACAAAACAAAACAAAAAAAACACAAAGATCCTCAAAAGAGTTTCCAATCAACATGATATGTGCCCCATGTACAAATCTAACTTCTAACTCAGGACGTGTCACTGTTTTAGGAGACAAATCAGAGTTGCTAGCTTAAAATTTCCTACCGTCTAAGACACACAGGAGATGACCTAACCATAGTGCTCAAATGAGCTTTCCTTTTTCTTGATTAAACCTGCTCTGATGCCAAGGAAGGCTAAACCAGTGACCAGACTTCAAACCCCGTGACAGACCCATAACCCCACGTGTGAAGAATAGAAAAGCTGCAGTATGTGTTTAGTTATTGGAAATGCTTACACTAGTCACCTACCTGATTGAACTGACTGATTTATAAACCAAGAATGGTGTTTTTCCTTGAAAACTTTTACTTCAAACAGCTGCTGTAGACACATATTGAACAAGTAAATGGCTCCTTTTCCTGTTAAGACAAATCTGTCTTTTACTTTAAGTTTTCTCACACACACACACCCGCCAAAAGACTATCCAATATCTCTGAGGAATGTTCCTAATATGAACATAAACATATACAGGTCTATTCTAAAATTTCCTTGATTCCAAGGAAAGCTTATAGCTATTATACATAGATGGTAATTTTCCAGCTCCATAATCCTCACTGGACTTAAACCAAAAAATCAGAAAGTGCAAGTCATTTATCTTAACTGCTACAAAGCCTGTCCTTAAATCCTCCATCAGATCAAGAGGGAATATCCATTCCTAAACTATCAAAACACAATAGTTCAGCCATATGACATGAGCTGGCACGTGGGTCCCTGCCTCTGGATAGTGTGTGGCTCTCCCCACACAGGGTCTAAGACAGGGACCAAGCCCATGGACCCCACAGGCCAACCCTAAGTGAGAAAGACAGACATGCCTGAAGCCACAGGGAGTGAGTAAAGCTTTATTCAACTGAATGAATTTTTTCCTTTTCTTTCTTAACCAAACAACAACAACAACAAAAAAAAAAAAAAAAATGGGAGGAGGCAGAAGAGGGTGAAGACTGTGCACATCTGCATGTTTTATCACTTCAACTAATGAAAAAAAAATTCTTTTAACCATAGCACAATCTCTGGAGACAAGGATGTTGAGTTTAACTCTATCTCCACCATATGCTGGGCACATGCCCTTGGGGAAGTTACATAAACCTTCCTGTGGCTGTTTCCACATCTGTAAAATGGGGACAATACTGAACCTCTTCATGGGGCTTTTATAAGAATTAAAAAAAGAACACATGTAAATTTCCTGAACCAATACTTGGCACATAGTAAGAACTCAGCAAATGTTAGCCTTTACTTTCCCACTGCCAATGTAGCAAATAAAAACATTTGTTCCTCTGTGGTCTATGAGCATTTAGATAAAACAGAAATTTTAAAAGAGGGCTGGCTTTCTTCTGTACGTGTACTTTTCTTAAATGCTTTAGAACCTTTACTGCTACCTAAAACTTCTCTTCAAGAAATATTTCTCACCTCAACTTAGTCTGATATATAACTAAGAATTCTAAATATAGCTGACCAATTACAGTCAATTTCATTTTGAAGAAAAGAACTCTGGAGAAAGTCAGGAATGTGTTTCTTCTCTTGTTGCTTCTATTTACATGTCTCTATAACAACAAGGCACTACCCACTGGCCCTCCCGTACTTTTACTATTCAGTATTACTGTCACCAGGAGAAACCTCTAATATGGCAAGTATCAGGTGTCTATGCAAAACCTTATAAATTAATGGAAAAACAATTACACACAGAGATAAACACTATCACCCATATCACTCCATATTTAGAATACACTTTAATATTTTTGCCTAAAAAATGTGAAGACAAAACTGAAAATGCACTGAATTTAAAGTTAAAATAAAATTGTTTTTCAATAAAATATGAATCTCTTCAACAGACAATGCATATCATCAAAAAAAAAAAAAAATCATCCCCTGACAGAGAAAAAAATGTACTACTTTTTGGTCAGAAGAAAATAGGGAAGTATAGCTAAAACTGAAACTAATCAAAATCTCGGCATGTCAAGTAAAAGGTTTTTGTTTTTGTTTGTTTAATTCTGGTTGTTTATTTTACTTTATAAGATAAAATGAATAAAAATGGAGGCTAATGTTGAATAACTACTCTAAGAAAAGTTGGCTTAAAGAAGCCAAAGAAAATTAATCTGTTTTTAAAGAGAACTCAAACATGCTACTTTTTTGTTTTGCCAGTATTTCTGATGGCTGGATAGTTCTGTGAATTAAAATTATGAGAAGAAATTGTTTAAATGTTTAAGTCAAATGAATTATCTGGGAAGACTAGTAATGTCATCAGCTTGTTTTCTTCTCGTCACGGTGTCATCTTAACTTTAAAAGCTATTCAGAAAGAGCAAAAGCAAGGACACAAAGACATAAAAGTATATATACTCATTAGCCACAACATCTAAGAACATTCAAGTTACGAGAAGAGAACTTACCTGAACACGGGTTAACCAGTTTTACAAACATTAGCCCACTTTTCATCTTCTTTGAAGCATCTTTTAAATATTCTGAAAATAAACCATGAATATCTAAAATTAAAACACACAACTGCTTTGTTGCTCACCTTACTTTATCCTGTTTTCCTTTCTTCTACTTACACAACTTTTCTAAGATTTTTAACTCAATTTATCACTTACAAATGATGTGATCTTCAGCAAATTACCAATTTCTCTGCAAGCTGCAGTTGATATTCAGGTAGTTTAAATTTATTTCTGTGAGGAATGATGAGAAGCAGGGGTCTAGAATCATAAGGCCTAGGTGATAACTTAGCTTAGCCACCTAGATAGCTTTGTCACCTTGGGCAAGAGTCTTAATCTCCTGTCTCAAACACCATTTATAGAATGATAATAATAGTATACTTGTTTTTCAAAGTATCAAATTAGCCAATCTACTGAAACATTAAAATAATCAGGCAAATAGAAACATGAAATAAATGATAGCTATTATTAGTAGTACTATCATTTGTAATTGTTACTGTTATTATGAAGTAGAGAATTGTAAACATATTTACCTGAAACTTATATTTTTTACACAATTACCCTTTGCCTAATTTTCGAGTGGGATATTTGGCTTTTTTGTTGTTGTTACTACTTTGTGAGGTATCTTTATATACTAAGGATATTAACTATGTTTTTAATCCTGCTCATAATGACTTTTGCCATATAAAAGATAAAAAATCTTCATGCAATCATATCAATCTTTTTCATTATGGTTGTATCCTTTATATCACACTTAGAAAGGCCTTTTCTTAAGATTATGTGAATTGCCTATATTTTCATCTAATATTTAGAAATTATATTTTTAACCTATCTGGACTACATCTGGGTATAAGATATTAAGAGGAAATTCAATTTAAATATTGTTTTCGATGAGTTTTCGATGTACCAAAACCATCAAGTTTTTATCACACACATTAAAACATAATAACCATGACTATTTTATTGGTAACACTCATCATATATTTTGAGTGGCATATTCATGGAACTCTTGAAATGTCCCTATTACCAAAAGGAACAATGGGGCACTGATTAGTAAGGGAGCATAGCAACAATTTACCAAAAGAGCAAAAGAGAAAGGATGAAAGAAAGGAGATTTTACTCTCTTTTATTTTTCTATGGCTCCCACTCCCTTTACTCTACTTTAGATCTTCATAAGCTTAAATAGAGCAGATATATTTTAGAAGTTGGCTTACCCATGAATGGTTAAAATATGACCATTTTTTTCTTAAACTAATAGTGACATTAAGTATCTACAGAAAAAAAAAAGAAAGATTTCTACTTTCCACCACGATGGAATAACAGGAATTCAATTAACCCTCTGAAACAACAACAAAAACCCACAAAACACCAGATAAAACATATGAAACAACTATTCTCAAGGCACTACACACAAGCCATGCAGGAGTCCCTGAGAGGTGGGAAACAAATTAGATGAGCCCTATGATTGCCCAGCTTGCTGCTTTAAAAGAGTTTCCAGGCCACAGTGCAGAAAGGGAGAACCCAGTAAAGCCTAGCTGACTCACTGAATTGAAGAGATGATGCTGAGAATTCCAGAGACACCAATGTGGTTGGGGTTCATAGGTCAGCACACAGGAAAGGAGAGGGCTAAAAAGAAACAAGACCCCAAAGATCTGCAGAGGGTCCCACTTGAATACGATCAGTGCAGGCATGTGATGAAACTACCCAAGAGCCAGGAGAAAACCCATCTAAACAGATTTGAGGGAAGAGTACTTCACACTCCCTCAGGGTCTTGAATTGTGCCTAGTCCCAGAATCACTGTAAAACCTCACAATTCAAAAGAGTATAGTACTCAAAAGGGTACTCAGTAGTAGGGAACAGTCAGCCCTATTTGCTGCTCTGGTCCCACCAAACTAATTATAAAAGCAAGACCTAAAAGTATCCAATTCTTTCAAAGTAACTGTGTCCTAGAATGAAGTTCAAGAATATTTATAGAAACACAAAAATACTCATCACCCAAAAGGACAAAATTCACAATGTCTGCCATCTAATCAAATCCTATGAGGCATTCAAAGAAGCAGAAAAATATGGCCCATAATGAGCAAACAGAATCAATTACTGAAAGAGGGGTATTAATATACAAGATAATAGAATTGATAGACAAAGTCTTTAAAAACAACATTTCTCATGGACAAGTTAATTAGAGACAGAAGATTGCAAAACAAAACAAAACAAAACAAAACACCTAAACTGAATTTCTAAAGATGAAAAACACACTGGATAAAATTAATAGCTGAAGAAAAGATAAATGAACTTGAAGACACAGTAATAGAAACCATCTAAAATGGGAACACAGAGAAAAAAACTTGAAGAAAAAAGAGTATTAGTAAACTAAGGGACAACTTTATGCATTTTAATATATGTATAACTGGAGTTTCCAAAAGGAGAAGAGGGAATGAAAAAAAATTTGAAGAAAATAAGTCTGAAACATTCCAAATTTGATGAAAACTACAAATCCAAGAAGCTCAATGAACCCAAAGCATAAGAAACAGGAATAAAACTATACATCACAATAATACTTTGAAATCAGTAATAAAAAGAAAATCTTGGCTGGGCATGGTGGTGCATGCCTGTACTCCAGCACTTTGGGAGGCCAAGGTGGGCAGATTGCTCGAGCCCAGGAGTTCAAGACCAGCCTGGGCAACGTGGTGAAACCCTGTCTCTACAAAAATACACGTGTGGTGGCATGTGCCCATAGTCCCAGCTACTCAGGAGGCTCAGGTGGGAGGATCACTTGAGCCCAGGAGCTTAAAGCTGCAGTGAGCTGTGACTACACCACTGTACTCCAGCCTGGGTGACAGAGTGAGACTCTTTCTCTAAAAAAACACTGTTATTGTTCAATTGTCTACCTCTCCCTTCAGTTCTGTCAGTTTTTGATTCATGTAATTTGGGGCTCTGTCATTGGGTGTACACGTTTATAATTGCGATATCTTCCCAACAGACTGTTACATGTCTAGTAATAATTTTTATCATAAAGTTGATTTCATCTGATACTAGTATTGCCACTCCAGCTTTCCTTCAGTTACTGTTTGTATTGTATATCTTTTCCCATTCATTTACTTTCAACCGATTTTTGTTTTTAAATTTAAAGAGTGTGTAAGTGTGTCTAGTAGATACGATATAGTTGGGTCAGGAGTTTTCCTCCCCCCATTCTGCCAATCTCTGCCTTTTAATGGAAGTGCTTAGCGCATTTATATTTAATATAATTATAGATAAGGTAGGATTTACATCTGCCATTTAGCTCTGTTTTCTGTATGTCATATTCCTTTGGATTCCCCATTACTGTCTTTTTTTGAGTTAAATAGATGTTTTCTAGGGTACCATTTTTGATCCTTTGTTGTTTCTTTCATTTAAAGGAGTTATTTTCTTAGTGGTTATCCTGGGAATTACAGTTAGTATCTTAACTTACAATGTAGTTCAGATTAGTATTAACTAAGTTTCAAGAGTATTTAGTAAGTTTTCTGCATATTCCTTTTCCTCTCCTCTCCTTTGTGCTACTGTCATACAAGCTACATCTTTATGTATTATAAGCCTGTTAACATAGTTTATAGTTATTGCTTTATGTAGTTATCACCCAAAAGAGTTACAAAAATATATTTGTGCTTTTATGTCTATATCTGTATTTATCTTTACTAGTGCTCTTTATTCTTCATGTGGATTCAAGTTATCATCTAGTGCCTTATCCTTCTAATCTGAAGAACTCCCTTCATAATTTTTGTGGGACAGGTCTGCTAGTGACACATTCTGTTTCCCTTTATCTTAGAATGTCTTGGTTCCTTCCTCAGTTTTGAAAGATACTTTTGACAGATACAGAATTCTTTGTTGAGACTTTTTATTTCAGCACCTTAAATATGTCATCCCATTCACTTCCAGCCACCATAGCTTCTAATGAGAAGTCAGCTGTTAATTTTATTGAGGATCCCTTTTATTTGATGAGTCATTTTTCTCTTACTGCTTTCAAGATTCTCCTTGTCTTTTCACAGTTTGACTATGATACACGCAGGTATGGATCTCCTTGGATTTATCCTATTTAGAGTTTCCTGCACTCATTAGTTGTGCAGACAAATATTTTTAAAATCAAATTTGGGAAGTATTTGGCATTATTTCTTCAAATATTCCTCTCCCACCCTTCTCTTCTCATCTGGGATTCCCATAATGCATATAATAGTAGACTTGATGGTGTCCTACAGGTCTCTGGGACTACATTCAGGTTCAGTTTTCTTTATGCTTTTTCTTTCTGTTCCTCACCCTGGATAATCTCAATTGACCTGTCTTTGAGTTTTCTAATTCTTTCCTCTGCCAGCTCAAATCTGCTGTTGAGCTCACTAGTGAATTTTTCATTTGTTATTATACTTTTCAAATCCAGAATTTAGATCCTTTTACAATTTATCTGTCTATTGATATTCTCTATTTGGTGAAACTTCATTGGCATACTTGCCTTTCATTCTTTAGACATGGTGTTCTTTAGTTTTTTGACAATGTTGATAGCAGCTGAATAAAATCTTTGTAGAATAAATCCAACATCTCAGACCCCTCAGAGACAGTTTCTATTGACTACTTTCTCTATTGTGTATGGGTCATACTTTCTTGTTTGTGGATGTATGTCTCATGCTTTTTGTTAAAAAGAAAAAAACAAAAAAACTGAGCACTTGAGATAATAATAAATGTGGCAATTCTGGAAATTAGACTCTCCTGTCCCAACTCCCCAGGATTTGTTGTTGCTGTTTTTTATAGTTATTGCAGTTGTTGCTGTTTGTTTGTTTAGTGACTTTTCTGGACTAATTCTGTAAAGTCCGTATTTCTTGCAGTGTGCAGCCACTGATGTCTCCGTTGAGTTAGCTTAGTGGTTAGCTGATGCTGTGAACCAATAAGTGATCCAATCTTTGCTGAGGGGTGCTGTGTGTGTAGGTTGAGGCATACTTGCAACACTTGGGCACTTTAATCTTCTGCTTTAGTTTGTATTTATTGCTTTCTCAGGACCTCATGGTCAGTCAGAGGTGAGACACTGAGGCCCTCTCAGGTTCTTCTGAGCATGCACATAGCCCTGCATATGTGTGTAGCCTTCTAATCCCCTAGGAATATGACAGAGTTTTTTAAAGCCTCTATGTACATCTTGTTCCTCATATCTTACCCTTAGGTTTTGGCCAGGTTTTATTTGTGCAACTGGTATTGACCCCTCAGAAGCTACAATATTAAACGATTGTCACTGATTGTTTTTGACAAATACCCTGAAGATACGGCTCTGTGGGAACAGAGCAAGCTCTGAGCTCCAAGGTAGGTCAAATAACAACTATGCCCTGCAAATGAGACTTTTCCAAGGAGCTGTGAGAAAAGTCAAATAGGGACAATGCTCTGGGAATGGGACTTCTTGAGGATCTTCCATCTAGGCCTATCCTATCCAATGGTTGAAGGCTGTTGGTTTTTACAAGTACCGTGTTTGCAAGACTGCTGGTTTTCAAGGCTACTGCAGAGCTGAGGAGAGGAAATGGGAGTAGTTCAAGTTACAATCCCACAAACCCTGCTGTTCCTAATAAGATTCAGAAGATTTTCTTGAATAAACACTTCTCAAACTGTTGGAAGCCTTTGGCTAATTTCAGGGGTTCTGAAAAGTTGCTTTTGCTATCTTTGCCAGTTTTTTCACTGCTTTTATGGGAGGGTAGATTTACCCTGACTGAACTTTGAAGACTTGGTATGAGAAAAAGAGTTCATTTACTATAATATTTCTGATAAATTCCTTAGTCTATACCTGGTATTAAGCACACAAAATTACTTGTAACTATAAATTAACTCTATCAAAGTTAAAGAAAGGAAAAGTTAAAGAAAGTTAAAGGAAAAAAAGTTTCCATTTACTCTGAGAAAATCCTGGGTTATTTCACGGACTAGCTTCTCACCCAACAGGTTTGGAAGCTCCATCCTTTTTCTAACTTCTGCTATATTTTACTTACATCTAGCACAGGTGAAGAATAGCTAAATTAATTAGAGAAGAAAACCCTGCTTTTAGAGTAATGGGAAAGAATTAGAAAAGAGAGAGGGAGTGTGAGGAAGGGTCATGATCTATAAACCTACTTTTAACTTATGTCTATTTCTTCAATGATGTCAGCACAGAAAGAACATTGGACCTAGAGTCAGATGGGTTCATACGCCAATCTCAGCTCCTCTCCTGACTCAGCAGTGTGACTCTGTGCAAGATACTCAACTTCTCTGTGGTTCAGTTGTTTCATCTATAGAATGGGTATAATAATAATAATTTTACATGTTTCTGTTAGATTGAAATGAAATGTACGTGAAATTGCCTAGAACACATAATAAGCAATCAATTAACAATCAGTTTCCCTTCCTTCAACTACGTGGAAAAAATCAGGAATATGTAGGGAATAATAAGATCAAAATATAAAAGTCACAAAATCTAAGCACAGAGTTATATAAAGGCTTAACAATTAGTCTTCCAAGAAAATATTAAATTAGAACCAGTGTATCTTGTTTAAAAGCCAGAACACAATGCATTTTATATGTAAAAATCAAGATAATGTAAAGTTCCAGTGGTGTTTCTGGCACATGAGATATACTCAATAAACATAACATAAATGAATTGTTCAGTTTTAGAAAAAACTCAATAAGAAATTATAAAAGCAAGTTTTGATACTAAAAGAGCCAAATTTCACTTGTCTAGAAAATTTACTCATATGAGACACCTTCTTCCAAAACTATGCTTCCGACTCTATTTTTAAAAGAGTAGCTATACACTTTGTCTTTTTTTACTCTTTTATCTAAGAGATGACATAGTCATGCTGGCTAAAAAAGTATTTTCACAAAAAAAGAAAAACTCAGACAACTGAGAAGCAGCTATCAGTCTTGCTGGCCATTTTAGGTTTAATAATATGTTAAACTTCCCAATTATCTCAAGCTCTGCCCCTCTGGTTCCTTAAAAGTAACTGATTCCATAGTAGTTATCCTCATGGTCTCTATATTCTCTGTAAAGATTCAATTGTATGTCCCACTGGTCACCATTAACTCTGGCAGCAAATCTTCCATCTCTTTACTATCCTGATCTAAATACTTCCACAGGCTGGGCACGGTGGCTCACACTTGTAATCCCAGTACTTTGAAAGGCTGAGATGGGCAGATCACTTGAGTCCAGGAGTTAGAGACCAGCCCGGCCAACATGGTGAAACCCCATCTCTACTAAAAATACAAAAATTAGCTGGGTGTGGTGGCACATGCTGTAATCCCAGCTACTTGGGAGGCTGAGGCATGAGAATCGCTTGATAAGAATCGCTTGAACCCAGGAGGCAGAAGTTACAGTGAGTTGAGATCATGCCACTGCACTCCAGCCTGGGCGACAGAGCGAGACTCTGTCAAAACAAAACAAAACAAAAAACCCTCAACAAACACGGAATCTCTGATTGCTACTTTCCTGACATCTGTACTTTAAAGAAAACATACTAGTGACAAAGAGACAACTGTGTCTAATGAATGTAAAATAAAAAATAACAGCTAATATGTATTGACCATTTACTGTCTACCAGGCACTGTTTAAGTCCTTTATATTGGTCACATAGTAAGTGCCATATTAATTTCCACTTTTGGGGATGAAAAACTTGCCTGAAGGTCAGAGTGCAAGTCAACTATAGAGTCAGGATTTAAGCTCAGTCAACTATTATCCAGAGCCAACGTTTTAAACTATAATACTGTAAAGAAACTCTTAATCTGAAGTCCCATACCTCTTAACTTAAAAACCACAAACTGCAGCTTGGAAACACAATGATCCTGATATGACTATTCTCCTATGATGTAAACATTTAAAACTTTCCCTCTCTTGTCCTGTCCTCCTCATCCTTAAAAACTGGCAGAGTCATCTAATGAGCTGCACTCCAGCTACTGTAATCCAGCCAGTAGACCCAGCCATGGGGCAGAAGCAAGAGAAAGGAGGGAGAGCTGGGAAAGCTAAAAAGAGAAAGGGGCAGGATCCAAAAATACATGTAAGAAGGATAAGAGAGAGCAACTGGTTGTGGGATATAAGAAACACCTAGTGACAAAAACAGATGAAACATTTGACCAATGGCAAGAAAAGAAAACTGATCTTCCTATTAGAGTTTACAATATTCTACACATAGCTGCATGTACTTCTCCCCACCACCCCCAGATATTTGTGACATTTTAATGCTTAAAAATTAGGTTACATGGCACATATCAATGCACAGACTTAACCATTCTGTATTTTTTAAAGTTAGTCACAAAGTATTGTACAAGCCAAAATAGTACATGATTTTTCATCTACAGACTATACAGTACAGGTTGTTGTACAGTTGATATGAAGTTATTTATCAAGCAGGTTTTTCAAACTTGGCAGCTCTTTCTTATCCCTCTCTTGGTTAAGACAAGTTTTTTTCACTGCATTTAAAGTTCAAAGACAAAAGACAAGTGATTTTTGCCAATTGTTCTTACGACTTGGAATCAATGGACATTTGTTCCTGAGCTTGTCTGATTTTTGGCACATAGGAGATACGCTCTGAGAAACATACACCCACTGTTACATAGAGGAGAAAGTACAGACATCAAAGCACCATTCACTTTATTTTTAGATACCATATCAAGGCTATTCAGGTTTCTTAAGAAGATCCAATAGAAAAAAGAAAAAGAGAGATGAGATTATCACTCTCATGCTTATGCAATACTACATCCTAAATAGGTTCCAGTTCATTTTCTTCAGACTTCAGCCATCAGAACATATTCAGACCCTCCCCTTCCCCCGACCCCTGGCACCCTCCTGCCTGTTTGCCAGATACTTCCTTGGAAACACTTTGGTAGGACACAAATACGATGCATGCAAGACAAATCAGCATAATTTTCAAGTAACTTGCAGCCTCCAGAAACACTAATTTCAGTAACAGCTATATGCCTTCCCTCCCCAAAACATCAGCACTGCTGTCAAAGACATCTGGGTCATTTTCCTGGCTTTGAAGCTCTTTGTTTCTTCAAAGACTACAAGAGGCAAACCAAGAAAGCAAGAGAGACATACACCAGGAAAATAATGTGATTACTGAAGTAATAGGTTCCTCTAAGCATAACTTCCTTTTGAAGCTTTGGAGAAAAAAATAAAAATTAGATAACTAGCCTTCAGCAGGACCACAGAAGACAAAATCTCCATTCTTTCAGGGTTGTCCCTATCAACAACCATATTTCTAGGAACGACCTGTGCACTGGAGAAGAAGCTAGTAAAAAAATTCAGGTTCATAGCCAACTCAGAGCCACAAAGACCAGCAAACATATTGAGATGGAGCATGAACTATGTGGGAAGCAGGAAAAATTCTGGAATGCTAGAAAAGACAGACCCGATTGGGGTGACTGAGAGCAACCAGGTTTGGTTCCAGGGAAGGAGGTATATCTAGTCCCCAGTCATCAAACTGAGAGCAGTTTGAGACCAGCCTTTCCTGGTCCTCTGGCCTCTCCCATAGTGGTGAGGTATCATTATTCAGTCAGCAGAGTGGCCTCTGACACATGCAGGAGTCCTGGAAAAGGACTTGAGAGAGCTGACAGTCTCTGCCACTGGATTTCTATTGTATGTTGACAGATTATTTGACTTCTCTGAGTCTTGGTTTCCCGATGTGCAAAATGGTGATAATAAAGCTTGCCTTAACTGCTTCCCAAGGTCATCAAGAGGGTCAAATACAATTATATGAATGAACAGCTAGAAGATGCAGGCCTAGAAGCTGGGCTTCCTAAAAATTATACAAACTTTGACTAAATGAAGGCAAGTATAAGTTACAGCTAGAACCCAATTCTCCATACAAATAAACCTCTGCCATACCTATATACAAGTCAGTCAAAGAGACAACCAGCAACTGAGAAACCCCTAATGCTGGCCGTAGGCAAGACAGCTCACGAGTGGCTGAGGTTTCTGGCCAGAGCTCAGAGTCCCACTGGTGAATGACGTGGTAGCTAGTTCCTCTGCTGTCTATCCTGGACCCTTTCCTTCTTCCAGAAAAGCACTCTTTATCCTCAAGTGCCCACTTTGTCCTCCTCTTGCACCTTGTGCTTACAGTGAAGCCTGCCCTCCCTGGCTACAGTAGGTATGTGATTACTGAAGTAACAGGTTGGAGGTGGAGGGTGGGACTGCATGTGACCACAGCAGGACTGGTCAGAAGGCTGTTTTGAAAGGTTTCAAACTGGAACTAAGAGGAGAGGCCCCTCCCAGCAGACACACCAGGGGATCTGAGGCTTGGGAATCATGTGAAACCAGTTTTCCACTAAATGGAGGAAGTCGGCTTGAGAAGAGGAAGTTAACACTCAGGCAGAAACCCTGGACTCCTGCTGCTGCAACACCCTAGGGCCAGATGTCCTATGCTCTCCCCCATGCCACCACCCCTGCTCCTTCCTGGGAAGATGTGAACCTGCTAAGGAACTCCCAAAGAAGTTCAAGTGTGGTTTTGTAACACACAACCCAGGTGCATTGATCCCACATTAAAAAATGGCAATTTCCATACTAAGGCAGACTCACAGGCTATTCAAACCAGTATCTGCTTTCAGGAAAGCACACCAAGGGATGTTTGCAGGAGGCTATGGTTGTCCTCAAAAATGCAACCTGCTTTGAATGACTTCTGAAACATCCTAGTTTGACACTGTGTCCAACACAGCTCTGTAAATGTATCTTTACCTATTTTGCACCTATTTGTATTTTCAATCTTTATCCACTTTCAAAGATAACCCATTCCAAATATGTACTGTCTACTGTGTGAAGCAATAAGTAATACACCTCTCTAATGTTCAAAGCCTAAAATACAAATTATTTTTGTCAACTTGGTTCATATCACTGTGTAAGTTTCTGTCCTTATCAAAATCAAGAGGAAAAAAACAGCCCCTACCTCTATTAAATCAACTGAACTGTCTTTCTCCGATTTTATGTAGAACAGCACCATATAAACTTTTATGTAACCCCAATCTCCCTGAGTGTTTTAGTGTTACATTAAATAAGTAGTAAGAGTAAACAATGAAATAAAGGTAAAATAGAAAATAAGAAAAAAAATTTAACAACACTGGAATTCATTTTGTAATATAAACAACCTGAAAAGACTGGAAATAAGTATCTCCAAAATTTTTATTTTGGGTGGCAGGATGATGGACAAATTATTTTATTCTTTATTTTTTTTCCTGTATTACTATAATTTCTATACTGGGTTAAGTATTACTATTCTAATTATTTAAAGTTATTAAAAAAAAAAACTCTAGGAGAAAAACGTGTAAATGTAGAGTTAACTGGTTAAAAGGGCAATAACAACAACACAAAACTTGAAAAACAATGAGGCAAAGGTAGCCGAGCATGCAGGAGAGCCTCACCAAATGCTGAGACCTAGGAGGAGTCAGCACTGACTGGGGAGACTTCAGCCAGCCTCCAGCTTAGTTGTTTCGGGGACAGATGATGAAACAGAGACCAGAACATGCAGCCCCAAATCTCTTACATCCCCTTGCCACGGGGTGGCCCATTCCGCTTTAGCAAACAGTCATCTTTAGACAAGGAAGTCATAAAGGTAGCTCTGAACAAAGGTCTGGAAATCCTACGTGCCATGGTCTACTGTTTGGAGGTTCTGCTCAAAGCTGAAGGCTGAGGTGCCCACACTGAGAAGTGAAATGGCCACTCAGGGAGAACACACTTGGACTCTCTCTAGCTCCTGGCATGTATTAGGTGTTCAATACATATTTACATAAAAATGGCACTTAAATGAATAATCATGATGAAATGTGTAGGTGGTCAGAGGTACCACGAACCTGGGCAGTAACAAGAGGAGAGACCCATGGGAAGCCTTCCTGGTAGAGGTGATACTTGAGCTGGGTTTAAAGGATAAGTAGGAATTTGCCAGGTAGATAAAGTGAAGAGCAGGCAGGATTCCAGGCAGACACAAAGTCAGGACAGAGAAGTTGAGCTGGAGCAAATGGCTTAGCTTTGTGGAAAATAAAGTTGAACGGAACCTTGAGGAAAGGGTAGAATTTGGATAGAAGTAGAAGGGGAGGAAAAAGCAGAATAAGCAAAGACATTGCAGGAAGAAATGGAATGTGAGACTTTTATTCGTTCAGTAAATATTTATTGAAATATCTACTCTGTCCGAGGCCCAGGGCTAAAAGCCTGAGGTGTAAGAAAGCTTATGAGTAACTCAAACCACAGATAATAACCCCACGAGACTGGTACTGTTCTCCCCACTGTAGAGATGATGAAAGTGAGGCTTTATAGTGAAGAGGTAAACCGTCCAAGGACACAGAGCTAATAAATAGCATAAATCTAGCTTTTAAGTGTGTGTTATTATAGCCAGGCTTTGGAGCACACTGACTGAGTTGTTTGCTTTTTAGCGTCACAGTTAGAGCTCAGAGGATGTGGGAGAATCCATGCGGTCCCTATTCTGTTACTCAAACAAAAAATCATGAACACTGCTTGCTTTCCTTTAATGAATATATTTTTTTCTGACCTGGAGAATAAATATGTGGGAGTCATGAGTTCTTACTTATAAATGTCCCAAGTATTTTGGAACAATTACTAAAGGGACAAGATCAGACCCTGGAAACAGCCTAATTATACCAACTGGCAACTGAAGTCCATCCACTTCAGAACATGCTCGGACAGATAGCAAGAGGGGTGGATCCAGTGGCCATCTGAGAAAGGTCAGTTGGGTCCCACCAAAAAACATTCTGCAAAAACAAAATCAGACTGACGATTCGTGTGGAAAATGTTAAACATGCTCTATGCTGGAAAACTCTAAGACTCCTCCATTGCTGACTGCCTGCAGTAGACTATTCGGTAAATGACACATCTTCCAAAAAGGTGAGCTTAACTATTCTGAGGTTGTCTAAAATCAGCACTTGAATTGGCCAGGTTCTCTATCATTTGCCAAGTGAAGTTCATCTCTTCTGAAAATAAGGAAGCTTTTGGCCCTCAGGTGTATTTCTAAACACAAACATAGACATACATACCGTTTTGACAAAGAACAAAATCCTGCTAAGTTTTCTTCTGAGATTAACCATGTGCCATTAGGTAAAGAAGAGAAAAGAGTGTTTTTTTAGTGTCACTGAAAAGTCAGTTAAATCTATAGTAGTTCTTCCTTTGCCATACACTTTAAACCTTTACTTTTTTTTCTCCCCAAAACAAGAGGCATTTCTTTGGACTTACAAAAGCTACAATTATGCCAGTTGGTGGATTAAAAAAAAAAAAAAGCTTCAAGACTATAATCAGAAATAAATTTTCTCCATCATTAAGAAAATTAGTTTTTCCTTTTAAATTTATTTTTTAAATCCTTTAATTATAACATAGTTCTAATGCACGAATTTATACAATCCTTCTACATCTATTTTTGCATTCCACTTGGAGAGACAGCTCTGGCATAATCATTTGTGATCATCATGATGCCTCACATAAAAAGCTGTTATTGTATTTGAAATGTCTAAGGTAGACAGTGATTCTTATCTCCCAAAAAGCAACCCATCCTCTACCTCCAAGCAACTGCTTTCTATGGGGAAATAAATAATAAGTGCAATCTTTCCTAAAATACTTTTTAACACATATATTCATGAAATAAAGGGGGATAACTTTATTGCAAAACTTGTTTCTAACTGAAAATCTGAGTTGAGGTCCAGTTTCACCTCAGGACTGTTTAATCAGGGAACTGATTAAGGAACATTTTAATCAGCCTAAGTAAACCCAAATGAGTTTTGTTTTATTAGGCCTGAAATGATTTTTCTTCTTCTTTTTTTTTTTCCATACACAATGTTAGGGTTTCCCAATTAACATTTCCTTGGAGATGAACCCAATTAATTGTTCAGCCTCCAACAGCAATAAATGCAGTCTTCTATACACAGTGAATCAGGTGACCTCTCACACCTGGGTACATCCCAACTTACAAGCATTAACAAGAAAAATGGACTTAAGAAAAATATTAAAATATGACTCAAACATTTACTTTTAGGGCAGAAAAGAGGGATAGAAACTTATACTACTTTCCAAAAAGGAAAGACGTTAATGGCCTCTTATAGAAATTAAAACTGCAAACGGGGTAGTATTCCCAGGCCATTTTACAGAAACATTTAAGATGACCCCAACTAAAAGAAATGCTTGCCTTTGCTGAAATGGGAAACGGTTCTGTCTTCACCAGCCTATGAAAACCAACGTCCCAAGTCTGAGTATCTCACAAGTCTCTCTTCCAAGTCCCAGATTTGTTTATCTGAGATAGTCAGCTTCTCCAAACAAATGGAAAGCTAGAGGCAAAAATACCTAAATCAAACATTTAAATATATCCTTCAAGATATAACACAGTGCTGTGGCAGGCAACTCGATGAACAGCATGAATTAAATGTTGAAAAAATGTATCATTGCAAGGTTAGGCAGCTTTACCCTTGTCTCATGGATAAATCCCTTTAAAGTTCTGTTGGCCTGTGGGTTCATGTGCTCACTTTTCAGTACACAGAGTAAGTTCTTCAGATCCCAAGTTTTCTAAAACCGAATACAGGCCACCTCCACCAAATACTTTTGAAAAATGTTTAATAATCTTTGGTTTCTTTATTAAGGGCCCAACTTTACTGGGGTATGGTTCTCCCTCAGCCGAGGGCATATCGTTTCCAACTCCCAAATGTGTAACTAAGCAGGCTGATTTCTCACCTTCTGGAAAAGACAACTGGGAAGATGAACCTCATACTCTGCACTTACATGCACTTCCTTGACCATTTAAATTCTGGCCCGCACAAAGAGGGCCAAACATGAGGCTGGTCATTCCTATATCCCAATCTAGTTCCCAAAGTCTTTACTGCAGTGGTTCCTGGGGTGGGGGCAGAGATTTCCGGACAAGCAGCATCAACATCTCCTGGGAACTTGTTACCAATGCACATTCTCTGGCCCCAGCCCAGGACCTACTGAACCAGAACCTCTGAGGGCTGAGGCCCCCCTCCCTAGGTGAGTGATGCCTTCAAGTTTGAAAACTACTGTTGCACTGCAGTCGTAATCAAACCGTGCTGTACCCTCAGAGCCTGCAGGTGGCACTAAAGGCCAGAAGGAAGAATTGCAGGAGCTGGTGGCTCAAGCTTTTAACTGTTAAGAGTTCCTGCCCGCCTGACCACACAGCTCTTTCTAGCAGTTCCCAACAGCTGCTCAGCCTCCCCCAATGCCTTAAAAGGTCACAGTAGATCTCAGCTTTGAACAGAAACTCAACAGAAACTCTTCTCACAACCCAGCAGTAGATATATTAAAACCTACATTTTTCAGGGATACAATCAATATTTAATTCTTTTGACGGTTTTGTGTTTAATACAATAAAGACACAAACACACTTTTAAAACGACGATGTCAATACTGATTAAACAACAAAACAAGAAGCTCAAATTATCATCAGCTATTGTGTATATCTAAATAATAATGCACTTGATTCTGAAAGAATGATTAGAGTTCCTACCCTAAAAATCTAATTGTCTTGAAGTGACAAAGTGAGAAGGATGATTTTTCTAATGAAAAGCATGTATACGGGTAGCCCTTTGTGAGACTGTCAAAATTCTGAATTTTGCATTAGCTGTTTTACCACCCAAACATCTTTACTGAGGATGTGCAGCAATGGGAACTCTCATACACTGCTTGTGGGAATATAAATCAGTATAACCACTTTGGAAAACCATTTAACAGTGTCAACTACAGCTCTACACACAAGTACTTAGAACCAGCCATTCCACTCCAGGGTATACACCCTGGAGATATGAGTGCCTATGTCTACCAAAAGCCGCCTAAAGGAATGCTCTGAGAAGTGTAACTTGTAATAGTTGCAAACTGGAAGCAATTCAAATGTCCATCCACAGAAGAGCAGATAGTTTGGATATTCACACAATTAAACAGAAGCAGCAATGAAAAAACTAACCAACCAAACAACTGCTACAACATGAATTTCACAAACCATGGATGAATCTTTCAGCGTGAAAGGAGCCAGACACAAAGGGGTACACTCTTATCCAAACAGGCAAAACTAACCTCTGGTGACAGAGGTCAGCATAGAGGTCCCTGGGGCTATCTAAGAACAGGCGTAAGGATCTATTGGAAACAGTCTACATCTCGAACTGGGGGATGGTTACTAGGGTGATGTATACATATGAAAAGTTCACTGAGTCGCATACGTAAAATTCGTACACTTTTTTACATGTTTTTTTAGAGGCAAAAAATATTCTTCACAGCCTGTCATGTAAACATTTTCAATAACCATCATAAAACTCTGAATTCCTGGGAAAGAATATTGGTATCGGAGTATATTTATGCAATGAACACACTGCATTTGCTGAGCTAAACTCAAAATTTAATACAAGGAACAGGAGATTTTCCTTTTTTCCAATGTTATACATATACAAAAAGACCAAAACTTTCTGGCTTGCATTCCCTAGGCCAAATTCCTTTAACTGTGTCATTTAATCGATCCTTCCTCGTGTGGCACTGGCTGTCCATTGTCCCAAGCCCTCGCATGTCCTGGATGGCCGGTCATCATCCACACGGGGGCTGAAAGGCCCAGCTCCAGCAGTCCTGTGGTCATTATCCTGCTGAGTCGCTTTGAACCACCCTAGGCCTAACCGCGACTCCCATCCCCCTTCCCTCCTGCCTGGCCACCGCAGGCCTGTCCCTCTGCTTTCTTGTTAAAACGGCGCACCGTCTGGGGCCACTTCGAGCCTACTGGATCCCTGGTTCCAACCCAGTAGGATCACAGAAGCAGGGCCAGCTGCCAGGTGGGGGACACCAAGGGCAGAAACCTCCGGGGCCCGCAGAGCACCGGTGACCCCGAACCCGCGTGGCTCCCCGCAGGCTGAGTCGGCTTCCACCCGCCCACCCGAGCCACCGGGGATCAGGGCCCGGGAAACACGCTCGGTCCTTTTCCGCGCTTCCGGGTTTGAAAACCGCGGTTTGCTATGACGTGTGACCAAGATGCGGGGCCAGCTGTCCCAGAGAGAATCCCATCCCGCGCCAGGCCGGGGAATGGGAGCTGCTGCGGTGGGGGGCAGCGCGCCCGGGGTGGCGTGCCGCTTCACCAGCTCTTGGGCAGTCCCCGCCGCCCGGGCGCGCGTGTTTACCTGGAACCAGGAACACGTGCTGCCGGGCGCCAACCCTGTCCCCGCAGTCCACGCCGGCAGCCATGCCGCCCGCCTCTTCCGGGGCGCCGCAGGCCCAGCGCTGCGGGCCTCAGTCTCCCAGCCCTGCCGAAAATGGCGGGAGAAGGGTCTGTTCCGGGTGGCGCGGCGCGCTGAGGGACCGGCAGCGCCCGGGAGGAGGCCCGGGGGCCGAGTTTCGTTTCGTTTCCGGGACCAGCCTGCTGCTGGTGTTACGTTTTTAAATTTAGCGCCAGGCGAGGGGCTCTGAATGCCGGCGCGGGGCCGCAGGCAACTGGAAGGGGCCGCGGCCTCTCTCTCGCATCTCCGCTAGTGGTAGGTGCTCACAGCGCGCCGCAGGGCGCCGAGTGACGCGGCGCGGGGCGGGGTCGCCGGGGTCCCGCGTTCTGTCGCTGCACCCAGCCGCCCTCCGTGGTCTAGCGAGCGAGCTAGGACTGGGTTTGCGTGGTGTGGGCCCGGACAACGGGTGACTCCCGCCACACCCCCGGGGCCGGGGGACTCTCCTGGAGCTAGTCCGTGTTAGGGACAATTGCAGTCACGTCGGAATCCGAATCCAACTCTTAGGCATGGTCCTCAATTATTTGTGAATATATATTGGTCATCAGTTGCATTCTATGTCGCTATTGATGTCAGAATATGTGTGCATTGTGAGTTATAAGGGATGTCCTCAGTTTGGACTCCGTCCTCATCACTAAAAAGGTGCACAGTTTTAGGCTCAGAATATGAATTTGTTGTTTTGGAGAACGCTGTAATGAGTTAAAAATTTAGACATTTATTTAAAAGTTAGAGCCATGAAATTTGGGGTTTAAACTTTTAAAATAACATTTTAATTGAAAAGTGATGTTTGTTTGGTACATGGTTTTTAAGAAGAAAGTACATATTTCCTTTCATACTTTAGAGAAAAGCATGGGCCGGGCACAGAGGCTCAGGCCTGTAATCCCAGCTCTTTGGGAGGCCGAGGCAGGCGGATCGCCTGAGGTCAGGAGCTGGAGACCAGCCTAACCAACATGGTGAAACCCCGTCTCTACTGAAAATACCAAATTAGTTGGGTGTGGTGGTGCACATCTGTAATCCCAGCTACTACATAGGGAGGCTGAGGCACAAGGATCACTTGAACCCAGGAGATGGAGGTTGCAGTGAACCAAGATCCCACCACTGCACTCCGGCCTGTGCTACAGAGCTAGACTCTGTCAAAAACACACACACACACACACACACACACACACACAAAATCCACAAAACCTACATTTCTTTTTTTTTTTTTTTAAAGAAAAGCGTGATGTCTCTCTTTTATCCCAGATCCCAGGGCGTAACTGTTAACATTTCTTGTCTATTCTTGCAGAATTTTCCATGCAAAAACAAGTTAATGTCTTATTTTTGCACAATTGAAAGAATAATGTACATAACTCATGCACTTTGCTTTTCATGTTTAATCTCGAAGATAGTTAAATTTAGCAGCACTAAATTTATCTCCGCCCTCTGAAAAGGTTTTTAACTTCAAACCTGTTTCCCATGGGGTGAGACAAATATGCTGCAGTTGATTGCAGGACACAGCTGGTGGAGAAGAGGCCTTTCTGGCTGAGGAAAGGCGCTTCTTGCCAGTTTTGGGGCAAAGAGCAGCAGATTGGTACCGCTCTGATCTTCCCTCTTCCCCAAAACTACTGTAGAAGATGCTGTGGTGTATAGCGCAAATCCCCAGGTACACCATCATCTTACTAATAGCTACAGAAGCACCCCGTTATTCCTACAGAAGCACTACATTATTCCTGTAGGATGGGATCCAAAACCCCCAGTGAAGGCCTAAAACTGCAGATGGTACAAACCCTATATATACTGTTTTTTCCTTTGCATGTATATCTATGATGAAGTTTAATTTGTAAATTAGGCCCAGTAAGAGATTAACAACAACAATAATAAAATAGAACAATTTTCACAATATGCCAGCATCACTACTCTTGCAGCTATTAAGTGACTCATGAGGAGTGACTTCTGCAGTGACTCATAAGTGACTTCTGCAGTGTGGATCCGCTGGGCGAAGGGAGAATTCAGGTCCTTTGCAGGATGAAGCTGGATGGTGCAAGAATTCACACCACTCAGAACACTGCACAATTTAAAACTTACGAATTGTTTGTTTCTGGAATTTTCCATGTAATATTTTGGACCAAGGTCGACTGGGGGTAACTGACACCTTGGAAAGCGAAACTTCGAATAGGGGGAGCTACTGTACATGAGAAATGTTACCCATTATTCCCTTGCTCAGACATACATACCTGTTTCATTTTTCTCTGATCCTTTCCAGCCTGTGGCTGTATGAATGTGTATTTTTGTGGTTGTTGTCACAATTTAGACTATTTTGTCTGCTCTTCTCACTTAACATTGTCAGAAGCATGTGCTCCTTCATATTGAGAGCTATCAGTGTTAATGGAGGCATGATATTTAACACTGCTGGTGTACCAGGATTAGTTATCCATTCCCTAGTGTGCAGTATTTAGGTTATTTCAAGCTGTTACTATAAATAATGCTACAATGTGTATTGTATATGGGCCATGTATACAGAAGTTTGACACAGTGATTGATGTACATATACAAACAGATGCTTTGTATCTAAAGAAAAAAATTTAGATGCAGGAAATTATTTTTAGCAGAATACCATGTAGGTAAATTTAAAAGGCATAAAGAACAACAGGATGTATTTTGCAAGGATACATGTGTATTTAAGGCCATGTCAAGCACATAAAGAAATGGGTGTCTTTACATACATGTGGCCAACAAACATGAAAAAAGTTCAGCATCACTGATCATTAGGGAAATGCAAATCAAAACCACAATGATATACCATCTCATGGCAGTCAGAATGGTGGTTATTAAAAAGGCAAGAAACAACAGATGCTGGCAAGACTGGGGAGAAATAGGAACGCTTTTACACTGTTGGTGGGAATGTAAATTAGTTCAACCATTGTGGAAGACAGTGTGGTGATGCCTCAAAGATATAGAGCAGGAAATACCATTTGACCCAGTGATCCCATTACTGGATATATACCTAAAGGAATAGAAATAATTTTATTATAAAGATACATGTATGTATATGTTCATTGCAGCACTATTCACAATAGCAAAGACATGGAATCAACCCAAATGCCCATCAATGATAGACTGGATAAATGTACGTTTACACCACGAATACAATGCAGCCATAAAAAGGAATGAGATCATGTCCTTTGCAGAGACATGGATGAAGCTGGAAGCCATTATCCTCAGCAAACAAATGCAGACACAGAAAACCAAACACCGCATGTTCTCACTTATAAGTGGGAGCTGAACAATGAGAACACATGGACACAGGGAGGGGAACATCACACACTGCCGCCTGTAGGGGGAGGGTGTTGGGGGAGGAGATCATTAGGGAAAAGAGTTAATGCATGCTAAGCTTAATGCTTAGGTGATGGGGTGATAGGTGAAGCAAACCACCGTGGCACACGTTTACCTATGTAACAAACTTACACATCCTGCACATCTGCCCTGGGACTTAAATAAAATAATAAAAAACAAACAAAATATGGGTGTCTTTAATATGGAGAGGAATGGGAGAAAGGAATGGGTAAGGAATGAGGAGCAGGAGAAATTAAATGAGAGGGCCAAGCTCATACGGGTAATGGTCACTATACTCTGTGAATGAGAAAACGATGAACTCTGCCCTCCCTGTAAATAATTTCCTTTATCATTAAAAAAAAAATTATATAAGTACCTTTTTGAAAAGGGTACCATTACTGATAGACTGACTCCAGATCCCTATTGTCTTCAAGGTAAAGTCTAAGGTGCTAAACTTTGAACACATGGCCCTTGAGATCCGGTCCTGGCTGGAATCCCCAGCTACAGTTCCCACTACCTACGTCGCTCTCCATCCAGTCCACAGTGTGGCCACAAGGAACTGCTTGTGGTTCTCTCTTCTGTCACATCTAGCACTTGGTATTGTGTCCCCAATGCTGAGGCCATTCTGTTCTCCACAAGCCTCATTCCTTCCTTTCTCCCTTACCCTTTACCACTGCCAGGACAACTCTCACTGATCCATCAGGTCTCACTAAGTGCCTTCTCTTCCTGCCTCCTAATACCCTCCCCAAGAATAAGTGAGATGCCTCCAATTTCACCAGCTGGAGGAACCAGTCAGTTCCTAGAGGGAAGAATAGCATCTAGTAATTCACCACTATATTGTCAAAAAATAACAATGGCTTCACTGAGTACTAACTATGCTGAGCACTGGACTGAGCAATTAATGCAAATGACCTCTTTCGGCCCTCCAACAGCATTAAGGGTATTATTGGGTCACCCACATTTTACAGAGGAAGAATGTAGAGTCGAGAGAGATCAAGTACCTGCCTATGATGACATGACTAGCAAGTGGCTGAGCAGGAATTCCAACCCGGGCCTTAGGACTCCAGAGATTGGGCTCTTCACCTTCCTTCCCTCCCTGGTGTCCCCATGCCTGGGACAAAGTAATATGGAAACATAGCGTGTGTTCAGCAAATATTTTTTGAGTAAATATTTATGCAGATAGCTAGGCAGTCGTGGCTTGTGGTATTCCCAATTTTATAAATCAAAACAAATTGATTATATCCAGTTGATAATAAAATAGTCTGTGAATTACTTGCAGTACTAGTCTACTAGTTACACTAACAAGAGACAAGCAGGTTGTTCTTCAAACAATAAAAAGAGAGCAGCAACTTTAACACCTCTGAGTAGAATATTTGAGACTCTTCTAAATGCTGGAAACAGTAAATGTTTGGTTTTAGTAAAAGAGAAAAAAGAAAACTGGGTGGAGCACAGGAGAAGAAGTCAGTGCCAAATAACCTTTAGGAATGCTTAGTGGCAATTAGAGCAGACAGACATTGTACTAAAGGTAGTGGAATAATATTTTCTCCTCTATATTATTAGAAACATGTAAGATTGCTTCTTTCAAGACAAAATTAAAATTAAAATCCACGTTTATCACCATTTTTCTCAGGAGAAACGGTTGTTCTCTTTTACCAAATTTTCCTGCCATCAAATGCTCATCGAGTGACAATAGAGAAAGCACCATAGTCCTCAAGCATCAGATTGGGAGAAGAGTTCACTGTCAGGTGCATCAACTGTGTAGAAAGGGGACCAGGGAGTATGAGTAGCACTGAATCATTCTTTCTGGGAAGAATATTCCCTTTCTGTTCTCTCGTAACCAACCCAACCTAAAATTGAACTGTAGTTGGCAGTGTGACAAAAAGGCACACATAAACCTGTGAGCTCTGCCCATGATAGGATAAGAATGACTGAAGCTATTGAGGAAGGAAAAAGGGCAGCCCCTGACACCCAGAAGCTGGCCTGGCTTTCACAGGCCTACCCTGTGATTCTCCTATTAGACATGAACCATCTCACAGAAAACCAGCCTCTGACCAGGCTACTTTGAGACTATGATTAAATAAGACCAAGCAAGGCCAATTCGTAATTTTGTCTAAGCACAGACAAAAGCAAGTCACTGTACCACCCACGAAATACCAAACACCCTATCTCTTGGCCAAAATGAGTGCTACCTTTTTACCAATGACGACTTTATTCTCACTATAATTTCCCCTTCCTATAAGAGTAAGTGAGATCCCCCATTACAGAATTGCTCCACTTTCTAACAGCATCCAATCTAGAGGGAATCCCTGCTGCCTTTGACTCTGCCTCAAATCACCCAATCAAAGCCCAGATCCTATAAGGTCTTTTCTAACACCCTCTTACTGAAACACCCTTGATTCCGGTGACGTGTGTTCTCCCTTGCTGCAACAAGTAATGAGCCAAACGTGTTCAACTACAGGTGACTTCTGGCTTCCTTAGCTGAAGAGTATTGATGCTATGTTTACACATTTCCATATGCGTATATGTGTGTATAGAGTTATAAGTGTTACATTTATTTATATAAAATCAAGGTAACTAGAAATTCAGGCAATTCAAACTCCAAAGTATACTTTTCTGGCTGAAGTATCTGTAGAGGTAGACTACCAGAATTAAATCAGATAATCAGATAATTACATATTTTGCTGCCTGGCACCCTAGTAACCATCATACAATTCATATAATTTTAATAACTTGATGTCCTAGTTATTCTCACCTAATTTGCTTTTATATATGCTATTAATATTTTCTACAATGCAGTGTGTTCGAGATTTTTTTCAAGCTATGCATTTTTTAACATGATGATAAATGGAGAAACCAAAATGTTGGTTACTTTAAAAAAATTGTTTTTCGAAGCAGGATATAAACTTTTATAGAAAATATGATCACAGGTAAAAAGAATAATAAGAATAAAAGGGTGATTACTAAAGTCTAACCATAGTTGCACTTGAATCATTTCAACTGTGATATATTTTCTAATATTTTTAATTTGATGGTGGAAATACTATTAATTTCTAGTTTCATTTTACCCTGTTCTTCCTCTTAGGTGCCTAAACAATGATATTCTGATTTGCTTTTGGTAAATCTTAATTACTTTTACCAACAGTCTCTACAATTAAGAGGCTTAAGGAGACATGCATTACTAAAATCAAAGCTGTTCATATCTGTTGCTTTCTCACTATAACTAAAATACTCTTCAAATAGTAATAAGATATTTTATTAATTCATGCTAACAAAACATCTGTAAAACAGGAAATGCAAGTACTAAATATGGTTTGTTGCTTGCCAAAGATTAACAAATTTTTCTGGTAATGTGAGTATTTCACCCAATGTTTTGCTTAAGAGCAAAAACAGGTAATATTGACTGAGTATTTAAAGAGAAAGTGTTGTAACTTCTACAGAATAATGTCAATTTCATGTTGACTTTTGCAATTATGTTGATCCTGCAACAGCAACATTTCTGAAAACTTAGTCTTCTTCATTTGCTCACTACATATCTCTAATTATTTGAGAATGTAATTCAATTAATAAACAAATTATTCTTTAAAAGTCCTTATAATTTCTCTATTTTTAGCATAAACATGCAGCACATTTAAAAAAAATATCTTTATGAAAACATTTAGGCAGAGTAAATGAGTCTTTTTTATTTCTTATTAAGATTATACTAGAGGTGAAGATTGTAACAAAGCAAGCATCCTTTGTTCTGGATTTGGAAAGAAACCAGAGATTTAAAAAGGATTTAATATTGAGTTAAAGTGTAAAAGGATTGCTCTGTACTTAAAGACTACAATAATCGTTCTGTAGGATTTAATATTGAGTTAAAATGTAAAAGGATTGCTCTGTACTTAAGGACTACAATATTTGTTCTGTAGTAATTTCCATAGCAATGGCAGTAATTGATTAAATTGTAACTAAATTGACAAAAAAGTGGCAAGCCTGTAATGAAACAGACTCCTTGTCACCTGCTTGTGGATGGGCACTCTCCAGACATTGCTATCTAATTAAAATGTGGATTAAGATTTAAAAAATTAAGAAGTATGAACAAGCTATGGCATAACATTTCTGGTTTCAGAGTTAAACACTGAGTTAAAAGGAGCTTTATTGCTGAATTGATGTTCAAATTGCTCAGACCGTTAAGTATAGACTGGGACAAAGAAGGTATAAATTTGGGGATAGAAGAAAAAAATACTTTTCTTGTTTTTTACATAATCTGAACAGTAGTTTAAATAAATAACAGAGGTTAGGACAATGATTAAAAGGAGTGGCCAAATCTTTAGACATCCCTTGCTGAGCTTTTGAGCATTTTTTGTTTGTATGCTTGCTATTTTATGATATCAGTGTATTTGAAGTTGCCTCCGTTTCTTATTTCTAACATCAGATGTGTCTTCTGTGAGCAAACATCCAAATGACATTACTGTGGTAACCATGTACAACTCAGAAGTGATTTTCTACCATTTTTTCCGGGAATGATTTGTTTAATAATAATCAAACTCTTGAAAAACAGAAGCTACTTTACGTATGCTTCATATAGCAATGTCCAGATCAAGCTATCATTTTTGGAGTCAGTACACAAAGGCATTGTTGACTTCATTAGGTGCAAATAGCAGCCTGTCTTTCTGGGTATGCTGGAAATTTTCAGGCAGGAAATAAATGAGATGGCCCAAGTACATAACACTCCTGCCTCAGCAGCAGAGCCAACTCCACAGTTTAGTTTATTCACTAAATGTGGTAGCTCCAGCAGGGGCGGGGGAAACTCTGGGCCCATTGCACTGATCCTGTTACTTTTTTTCCTTAGTTTTATGTTGTAAACCAACTATCCCCGAGATTTATTTTCTGATCTTTTTTTTTACTATTTCATTTTCCATGTTGGATAAATAAGTTCAGCAGAAGCACATGTTTTGATGATTTTGCCTAGATTAGCTATATGAAGACTATAAATTGTAAAGAGACTCCTTTTTTTTTTTTTTTTTTTTTTTTTAAACCTTCAATACACTCTGGGATGAATTCCTAGGAGTTAGTAGAAGCTGTTGCTCTAATATCTTGTAGAGCCAGATGGGAATGGGCCCTACAAGGAGGAAATGTAAAAAGAATAGCTACTTCAAATGAGAGAAGTTTTTCATAAAAGACAGGACATAACTTAAGAATGCACTAGAATCTCCTGTAAATTTGTATTTGATGCTTGGTCAGTCTCTTTTTCTCTCTCTCTCATGATCTGGACCTGAATTAGCTCATCAATATTTAATGATACCTACTTTGTGCCAGACACTGTTCTAGTTGCTTGAATTACATCCATAAATAAAACATATTAAAATACCTACCCTCCTGGAGTTTATATCTAGTAGAGGGAGACAGACAAACAATACACATAATAAATACATTCTGCAATGTGATAGAAGGTGGCTGGTGCTGTGGAGGAAAGAAATACAGCAGAAAAAGGAGATCTGTGAGAAAAAAGAGGAAGGTCACTATTTTAAATAAAGTGGTCACAGTGGACTTCATAAAGAAGCTAACATTTGAGCAAAGACTTGAAGGAAGAAAAGGAGTTAGGTGTGTGAATACCAGAGGGAAGAGTGTTCCAGGCAGAGGGAACAGCCAGTGGAAAGGCATTGCAGCTGCAGCCTGCATGGCACGTTCAAGGACAGCAACGGAGGCTGTGAACTGAACAAAAGGGAAAGGGCAGTAAGAGGTAAGGCTGGAGAAGTGAGGACCTCACATGCCATTGGCAGGGATGAAATGGGCACCACCAACGGGCTGGCCAAGGGGTGGTAAGAAAGCATAAGTGTGTATAAGAGAACAACTTCAATCATTATGCAGCCAAGGGCCAAAGCTAGAACAACTTCAGTTGCAATAAAAAACCTAAAAGAAGCCTGGGGTTTCTCAAAATGTTTTTACTGTAATCCACAGTCAGAAATACATTTTTGGGATGACTTTGCAGTCACACAAAAGATACATACATTATTAAAACAAAAGTTTCATAAACCTACACACGTTGTGCTCAATGTATGCTAGTATCTTTGGTACTATTCTAATCTATTAGGTTTCTTTTCTTTATTCAACCCTAATAAAATCTATTAAATGATTTTATAACCTAGTAATGACACTTCAAAAAGCATTGCTATAGGCAATGTGATCATTTTGGCTATACGCTAACGGATAACATAATCACATCATTGTCAACCCTGAGCACACTTTGGCTAAAAACCACATTGGGGCTAATTACTTTAAACAGAGAACCACCATTAGCTCATTAATCAAAACACAATGTATATATAAGATATTCTGCTTTCCTGACAGCTGTCATTATGTAAAAATATTGTGTGGGCTGGGTTACCATGAGGAAATGTAAAACATGTGAAATTCGGGTACCTCATTTCTGACAGGCAGCCAATATTTATGGTAGTTGGCTAAAGAGATTTTACTTCAAATAAACAAATGTTTAATGTTTCCATAAACACATAGACATGACCCTAATTAGTAAATTTACTAATAGATTTTGGTTCATTATCTCCAGACCAATCTTTAGATATATTTATTTTTAGAAAACAGTGAAAACTTTACAACCGTGCCTCAAAATATTTTGAGAGTTTCTTAAAATGTTTGAAAGCAGCACGATTTTACAAGTGTATAAGCATTGATACTTTTCCAAACTGTTAAATTGCCCTTTCAAAACTCAGAATTCATTTTCAACTAGATTCTGGTTTTAGATATTTTTTTCTGCTGCAGAAAGTTCTTAGATTTACCATAAGATGGGTTCAAGTTTTTTAATACAGTCATGTACTACGTGATGACATTTCATTAACAACAAACTGCATATATGACAGCAGTCCTGAAGAATATAATATAGTATTTCTACTGGACCTTTTCTATGTTTGATATGTTTAGATACACAAAGACCATTGTGTTTCAATTGCCTACAGTATTCAGTACAGTAACATGCTGTTCAGGTTTGTAGCCTAAAAGCAATAGGCTATACCACACAGCCTGGGTATGTATGCCACACTATTTGGGTTTGTGTAAGTACACTCTATGATAATCACGCAACAATAAAATCACCTAATGATGCATTTCTCAGCATGTGTCCCTGTTGTTAAGTAACACATTACTGTAGATCCATAAGAGAAATCTTAAAAAATACTGTCTTAAGTATAAGAAGGGTCCAGAGTGATATGTAAACTGTGGTATGATTTACATAAAGAATATGAACACTTCAAAATGGTGCATATTGTATATGGAATTTATGTAGATATCCCATGACATAAACATGTATATGATATATATGTGTGTATGAGATATGTTCATTATATGTATTTCTGTGAATATACGTATGTATTATTTTTAAACTTGCCAGGAAAAAAAATGTCCCTGACTTCAGAATAGTCATTACTCTTTGGAAGGGAAAACAGGCAATGGTACAAAGGCATCATTCACCTCTAACTATAATATTTCAAATTTTAAAAGAAAATATTTAAACCAAATGTGACAAAATGTGTCTCTACTTTCTGTATGTTTGAAGAAGAGCTTACTTCCTTATAGCCAGTACTGTAGATAGCCATTTATTTTCAAACAGAGACCAGATATAAAACACAACACCCATGTCTTTAACTTGTAAAGAAGATAAGCTGGGAATACATGTTTTTAAAAACAGTTATATGGTGTGGACACGGTTTTCAGCAAAGAAAGCCCTAGTTCCTGTTTTCACTTAGGGTTGTGATAAAGGGAACAGACTTGAGTGGCAGACAGAGATTTAGATTAGATATTAGAAATAACTTCATATCTCTGCAAGACACTTAAGACTGCCTGGGGATTTTGAGAACAAGAACTTTGCTGAAACAGCTTAGGCCCTACCCTACTTGGAACTAGAAGAGATTATCAATGTCCCAGTGGTCCTTTAAAATTTGAGATTCTGTCTGCCATTTCTATAGACATGAAGATCTTAACTGATCTACTCAGACTCTATAGCAAGGCAGAAAGAAGGAAGTGGAAGAGAACCAAAACAAACAAACAAACAAAAAACTTGGTCCTCAGCCGTCAAGAGCCTGTTTTAACATTAGAAGCTAATGGTACTCTAACAGGACAGTGGCAATGAAGGCCCTGGGGAGGGGAGGAAGGCAAAGAGGGCACCACTTCACTTGTACTCTAGTTATTTCTATCCATCAATCAGTAAGCTTGTAGAGGAGCTTTCATCTTCCATACGTGCAAGATGCTCTGTAGAATGTATGTAAGAAAGAAAACCATCATTACTCATTCTTAAACAGCTTATAATCAAATTTGAAAAGATCCACACATTAAATACGGAAAAAAAAAAAAAAAAACTGTAACACAACAATTGGTGGCACAGTTGTGAAAGCAAGAAAAGGTAAGGACAATCAGTATGGGCTAGACTCATCATGAATGAGAAGGCATTTATAAAGAGCCCCATAGGATGAATGGAACTTGAACAGTCATGGGAGAGTTGGTTGAGAGGGCATTTCAGGTATAGGCTAAATACAGGCTAAAACCTGAGGGAGGAGTACTCCTGAACATCAGAGAGTGTTGTTAAATGGAAATTTCTGGCTATAGTGCAGATGTTTTAGAGAATACAGGAGGTGATGAAGTGAAATAGCTGAATAATTGGTGGTCACAGATTGCTTTTTATTTATTTATTTTAAATTTTAATTTTGGGGTACATAGGTATATATATTTATGGGGTACATGAGAAATTTTGATACAGGCATCCTATGTGTAATAATCACGTCAAGGTGAATGGAATACCTATCACCTCAAGCATTTATCCTTTGTGCTACAAACAATCCAATCATCCTTTTTCAGTTGTTTTTAAATGTATGATTAAATCATTATTGACTACAGTCATGCTGTTGTGCTGTCAAATACTAGGTTTTATTCATTCCAACTATTTTTTTTTTTGTACCCATTAACCATCACCAGTCCCCGCCACCTCCACCACTACTCTTCACAGCCTCTAGTAGCCATCCTTCTACTCTCTATGAATTCAATGATTTTAAGTTTTAACTCCCAAAAATAAGTGAGAACATGCAAAGTTTATCTTTCTGTGTCTGGCTTATTTCACTTAACATGATGACCTCTGGTTCCATCCATGTTGTTGCAAAGGACAGGATCTCATTCTTTTTTATGGTTGAATAATGCTCCAATGTGTGCATGTACCACGTTTTCTTTATCTATTCATCTGTCTATGGACACTTAGGTTGCTTCCAAATCCTGGCTATTGTGAATTGTGTTGCAATAAATGTGGGAGTGCAGATATCTCTTTGATATACTGATTTCCTTTCTTTTGGGTTTATACTCAGCAGTGAGATTGCTGGATCATATGGCAGCTTTATTTATAGTTTTTTTGAGGAACCTCCAAACTGTTCTCCATAGTGGTTGTACTAATTTACATTCCCACCAACAATGTGTGAGTGTTCCCTTTTCTCCACATCCTCGCCAGCATTTGTTATTGCCTGTGTTTTGGATATAAGCCACTTTAACTGGGGTGAGATGATATCTCATTGTAGTGTTGATTTGCATTTCTCTAATGATCATGATTTTGAGCACCTTTTCATATGCCTATTTGCCATTTGCATGTCTTCTTTTGAGAAATGTCTATTCAGATGTTTTGTCTATTTTTAAATTGGGTTATTAGATTTTTTTTCCCTATAAAGTTGTTTGAGTGCCTTACATTTCCTGGTTATGAATTCCTTGTCAGTTGGGTAGTTTGCAAATATTTCTGTGGGTTTTCTCTTCATTTTGTTGATTGTTTTCTTTGCTGTGCAGAAGCTTTTTAACTTGATGTGATCTACAAAATACTTTAAAAATCAGCCAGAGAATTCTAAATTTGAGGATGGCAAAAAGAAACAAATGTCTGTTCTTAAGTAGGTCAAGGATATATTGAAAATGACATGTCAAAGACTTCTTTAGCCACAACTTTCACAATTATTTCATAAGGATTCTGCATAAAATAAAATTCATCTTGCTATTTATGCTTTTTTATATTAAAATGTAGGGTGTTTTGTTAACTGACTACTTGATTATTTTATAACACACTTAAGAAGCCTAAATATAATCAGATAAACTCAACATCAGTAGGACAACTGATGCTGAACCTTAACTTGGAGCTTTAAACTCTTTCCCAAATGGTTTGTCCTTTAGATTTTCACTGCATCTGAGCACTGTGAGCTAGTTATTTCTCAGAAAACACCAATAACAGTAATAACAGCTAATATGGCAAAAATAAAAAATTCAGACGTCTTAACTATAGACTCTTAACAGTTTTATTTCAGATTCCCAATACAGTGTTTATATAATGCTCATGTGCCATTGAGAAGGGGTGCTGGAAGTGAGTGTGCAGCCTCAGTGTACCAGGACAGCAAGTCAAGCACAGAACTGAAGCCTTGGGCTCTGTCCTATCTCTAGGTCTAGTCTATTGTTTCTTAGTCATTTCCCCATTGTAGGTTTACCTAAAAAGAGGGGATTAAGCTGAATAAACTAAAAGAAAACCACAACATTTTTCAACTCAAACTTTATAAAACTACATTTATTCATGTTTTGGGAGTTCCAGCATGAGCCTAGCTTGACATTGTAGGGCATAACAGGGCCTATTTGTCAGGTGGGTAGGAAAAGTCTAGTTGCATAATTCTCCCAAGAATTCTCTTGGGAGAATAACCCACTAAAAGAGTTGAGCTCACACCCTTGGGTCAACCACAGTGCTCTAGCACTGGAAAAAGAGGACAGCATTGAGTTATATTGTTTACTACTTAGAGCTTCTTCTGGCCCAGTCCTTGGGATTAGTAGTTAAATTCTAGGAACATTTCAGAGACATTGGAGTACAAATTACTCCTAAGACCACTTAAATTAATTAAGTAGTTTCACCTATGAGGAATCAAAATACCTGACTCAAGCTTCTGTATGCAATAAGAACATTCATCTGCATCACTGGATTTCAAAGGTAGGGCAGCATTAGCTTCATCCTAAGACTGGTTCTCCTTGTGCTCACAATATGGCTGCCAGTGGCCATGGGGAATATATACTTCCTGGTTTACAACGTAACATGAAATATGAGTCCTTCTTTTTATTCTGCTTATTTCATCTCGAATTATGGTGCCCGTCCCTGTACTAATCTCAGAGGGTGGAAGACTGCCATTGGCTTCAACTAATTAGGTTCTATCCCCAGTGATCCAGATATGGTCAGTTTCCTCTGAGGTATTTGGAAAATAGGTAGTTTTCTGATAATTACTTTGGTTCTCTAAAGTACTAATGAATATTTTGCAGAAAGCGAACACCTTCCGTGACTCTGACTGGTGTCTGGACTGGTGGGAGAAGAGAGCATCTGCTGGCTGATGAAATAAACTCACCTTGAGGACATCAGAGCAGGAGGTTGTTGACAAGCACGGGTGTCTATAATAGTCTTGGAAGAGCTGAAAGTGTTACTGGCGGTGAATCTGTATAGGTCTGCAGCAACCACAGTTCTTGCCTTCTCAGAAGAAAGAATTTGGCTCAGGGGCATAAGGCAGAGTGAGAGACTGAGGCAAGTTTTAGAGCAGTGGTGAAAGTTTATTAAAAAGCTTTAGAACAGGAATGAAAGGGAGTAAAGCACACTTGGAAGAGGACCAAGCAGGCAACTTGAGACATCAAGTGCACAGTTTGACCTTTCGACTTGGAGGTTTCTATACTGACGTACTTCCAGGGTCTTGGGTCCCTTCTCCCCTGATTCTTCCCTTGGGGTGGGCTGACCACATGTGTGCTAGTGCTTGGGAGGGGTCGCATGCGCAGTGTGTTTACTGGAGTTGTACGCATGCTTACTTAAAGCGCTCTTCTCTTACCAGTTGATTGCTCCTAGAAGGTCATATACCAGTCAAACTCTGCCATTTTGCCTCTTAATGCGCATGCTTGAACCCACTGGCCCAACTCCTGAGGTCTTATCCGGAAGCTGCTGATGACTAGTTTCAGGTGTTTTCTATCTATTGAGAGGCTGCCTTTCCCTGGCACCTGGGTTTCTCGTTCACTGCTATTGACTTGGGCTGAAATTACATGTTACAGCAGGAAGAAAGTTGCCTAAGAAAAGCTATCAAACACATGTGAGGACTGGAGACTACAGCAAATGCACAAGTGATGAACCTGCTGGCTGGGATATGAGATGAATGAAAATTCAAGAAATATATTTGGACAGACCTCTAGAGATTTGGCAAAAGTAAAGAACAGCAGACACTTAAAAAAGTGTTTTTCCTTGATTCGTGGTATAATTATTCTTCAAACCATGAATCTAACCCATTTCTTGATAGGTGGGTTTGAACTGCAGAAATTCTGTTTCAACTTTTACCTCTTCTGATGGCATCATTTTAATGTTAATGCATGTTGATATATGTCTCCTTTCTTTAGCAATAGGACTTCCTTGAGCTGATTAGAGTAGCTGTGCCATCTGCAAAAACCCTACCTTAATGCACTACTTTAAAACCTTAACAACCTTAATGCATCTACTTTGCATGTAAACAGGGAGCATTGCTGTGGCCTAACTGAATTTCTATGCCTGTAAGTGTGGTTTCCTGAAAAAGAAAATGAAACCCTGTCTCCTTGTCTTTACAGCATGCATGCATGCTTTTTTTTTTTTTTTTTTTTTTTTTATTCTGTGCGTCTGAGTCACACTGAACAACGCTCTTTCTACTCCAAAGGGAGAAAATAAGTTAAATTTATGTTTCATGCCTGTAAGGCATTTTAAAGTTAATCGGGCCCTTTGGGCCTAATTTAATTTGTGTAAGATTGCTGTTGATGATTAGAATAGCTATTTAAGATTTTTGTTAACAGTCTGTTACGTGGACTTAATGGAAGCACTCCAAAAGCAGTCTGTTCACTTTCCCCTGTCAAATTCAGGTTACAGAGCCTTCGCAGATGTCAGTAGACATCAATACGAAAAGGGGATAGAACACAAATTAAAATCAGAAGTGTACTCAAACTGCCAGTGTTGAGCTTTGGTTAAAAACATCTGTCACATAAAAGCAAACACTCAGAGCCGTTATGTCTTGTAACAGTTGTCTTTATTTTTCATATCTTTGGCATTTTCATCATTGCATGTTAGTGCTGTCTTTGGAATTTTTCATACAAGTGATTGCTTTTTTAACATCACTGATTTCTCTACACAAACATTTGTAAGGCTTTTGTCCCAACACTACAAAGAGAGAATGCCCAAGCAGAGCTGGAATTCTAATGGTCTCATAGAATCTGAAAAATCGGCTGACCAGGGCAGAGCACTTTAGTGAAGTGAATGTATTTGACTCATCCTGGCCAATATTAGATCAAACTCTCCCTTTGATTCCTGCTACAAGGTTATTTTTTGTCATTTCAAAATTTACAGCTACCATTCTTATTTTACAGATGGCAGTGATCATAAGAAGCCCAGGTCTCCCTTTGGTACAATCAAGGAGATTTCAGGATGCTCTTGAGTCACTCTCCTGATATTTGTTGTAAATCATATATATTTTTTTTCAGAGTTAAGACTTTATTTCTCTCATTACTTTGTTTCATAGCTTTTACAATTCCATTCCTTTATTCTGTTTTCATTTTCTGTTTTCCAGGCGTTGTATTTCAAAACCATGGCCCTTCTATTTCCTCTTTCTTATTGTTTTTCTATTCCGTGTCTGCTTCTGCCTTCCTTAATTTTCTTTCCCCTCCTTTACTCTCATTTCTTTTACAGAGTGAGTGATTTCTGTGAAAGCCTGGCAGGTGTCTCATGAGCTCCCACTAAGGATGCAACCACCAAAGGCAAGATCAAGAGACAAATGAGTACCACCTCCCCCAGCGCCATGTTCCCCTGCCCGGGAAACACCACCTGCTTCCTATGTGGCTGGAGGGGTGGGGGCTGTGCACAGCAGCGAAGATGCTAGAGATTACAGGCAGATATTTTGCAAATAATCTTTAAAGTTATTAATTCATATAAGTGGAATATAAGATTTATGTTAATCCTATTCCTTAAATCAGAAATCTCTACTGTTATACTGTTTTATGCAGTAGGTAATTTACATTAAGAAAAAGGATTAAAAAAAAAACTAATAGGAAAGTTTGTGGATCATCCCATCCCAGCCCACTTTCTTTCTGGTCACCTCTGACTGGTCACCTCAACCTTCTGCTTTCTTATGCTGCCATTTGCGCCATGCATGACATTATATCAGCTCTCTCTTTCTCTTTGTTCAGAACAAAATCCCTTTTATAGTAAAGTGGAGAAAATTCTCAATGCCATGAATGCTGAGTGAGACTCAAATACAAAAGCCCTGCAATCACATTTCCCCCATAATTAATTATGTAATTATAAAGCTTTGTCAAGCCATTGTATTCCCCCTCAAATATATTTTAAAGAATTTTAAAGCTTTTGTTTCTATACCCCTGACAATAATGATAAAACACCCTTACCTCTCCCATTTCCACGTGTCTATCACCTTTTTAATAATACTCTTGATAAAAACATGAGATCACTGACATTAAAGTAGAAAGGTCTTGCAGCTTTTTTCCTATTTACTTAGATTTGCGGAACTCTAATTTGATTGTGGGCATCCTTTATAAGGCTTGTTCCACCCTCTCCTGTGGAGCTGTACCAGCTGTGACTCCTGTTTTAAGAACTGTGTTCTCTTCTCTGTTGCAGACCTACATTATATTTGCCTTAGTGGATGGGCTGCTGATCAATGCTAATAGCTGGCTCTCAGGGGAGAAAGAAAAACCACCTGTGGCATCTGCCGATTTCTGTGGTGTAAATACTCTCAGCTCTGCCAATTTCAAGCCATCAATTTGACATTGCTGAACCCGAAGTTGGCAAGGGGTGTGCACAATTGGCTTTTGTGAGCAAGTAAGAGTTGTCTTGGGGATTATTAAGCTACTCAAGAAGCATTTGCCTACTGGCACCCACTGCTTTTTTAATATACTCTGGGAGGAGAGGGTATATAAAATAGTGCTCTTGGCTTAAGGGGTTTACATTCTAGCCAGGGAGAAAGAGCCCAAAGCAATGACCAGAGAAAGCAGAGAGCAACCGTGATCCACAAACTCCACTGAAGGGATTCAGAGAAAAGCCCTCAAGAAAGGCACTTTAGCAAAGAAAGGGTGTTTAAAGGATGCAGAGGGTTTCATGACATGGAGGAAAAGGGAAAAGGCATTCCAGGCAAGGGAAGGCTGGAAGGTTGGAATAGACATGGAGTGTTCTTAGAAAAGACAAAACAGAGTCTCAGTCACCGAGACTGCCTCATGATCCAAACAGGAGGTTTTTGGTACTATGACAGAACATTCACTTCTCTGTTTACCAGGTACTTTTACACACATGTTTCTTTTGATCCTTCCTATAACTGTAGGACATTGGTAGAATATAATAGGTGTTATTATTATTATATTCACTTAGCAGAAAAGTATACTTAGAAAAGTAAGAAAACTAAGGGAAGTTAAGGGCCCTTGTGGACCCTTTTAAGCCAGGCCCAGAATGCTGTCTCCCCAGCATTGCACCCCAGTCTTATAACAGCCCAGTCTGCTCTGAGGACCCTCATTAGGCAGTCCTTCCATACAGTAGCCTCTCAAACTGCAAGACCTTTCATTGCATGAGCAAGATCCATTTTTCCTTACAACGAAACTGAAGAACTGCCTCAATGGCTTTACAAAGAAAAGCAAAGTCTATTTCTCCTCTAATGTCTGTCCTGAAAAGGGCTTTGGGAGCATGGTGCAGTGGAAAAGTCATTGAGCTGGGTATCAGAAGAGCTAGATTAAGGTTTGGGATCTGATTCAGGTTTGGGATGTGTTGGAGAGCTCTGTAATATTGGGCAGATGGCTTAATATTTCTGGGTTTCTGTATGTCATACAGGAACTGATGAGTTTACTTGCATGGCCTCAAATGTTCCTTTTATCCCTGAAAAGCTGCACTTCTAGATATACTAAAATGCCAATCAAGAACTATATCATTACATGGGCCTCCAGAGAAGCCCGGGAGCCTAGAGGAGTTGAGTGTGTTGAAGGTTGAAGCACAATTACCTTACAAAATAATTGAATTGAAGTTGTTGGATATTACTTCCTCAAGATGGCTTTTTTTTCTTTTTTTTGCCTGGGCTAGAATGCAGTGACATGAACATGACTCATTGCAGCCTCAACCTCCCAGCTCAAGCAATCTTTCCACCTCAGCCTCCTGAGTAGCTGGGACTACAGGCATGTGCCACCACACCCAGCTAATTTTGTCTTTAAATTTTTTGTAGAGAGGGGGTCTCCCTATGTAGCCCAGGCTCAAGATGGCCTTCTAATGGAGCCAATATCTATATATTCATTCAACATATTGCAAATAAACTTTGGAAATAAACCAGTTATGTGAAATAAAGAAGTAAATAAATTATTAAATGAATGGTCTTACTTTATTCTTTCTCCTCTGCAGGCTTCTGCAAAGGACTTGAGACAACTCACGATGAAGTGCTCTGTATTAGTCAGGGTGATATTGATTGCAAGTGACAGAAACCCAATCAGAAACTCACTGGAGTCATGAGGAACACTTATTGGCTCAGATAACCTAACCACTGGATGGGCAGGGATGTATCTGGTTTGGGAGCAAATAGTACCAGGTGCTGAAAGTAGCTGTCTCAGACTCTGGTCTATCTGTCTTTCTGTGTCACATTCTTTCACACCTTGGAGGTTGTGGCCATCTGGCTTATCACTGGTCAAGAAGATGCCTCCTTCATTAGTTCTTTGATTTCAATTTGAAATAATGCTAGTCAAAGACTCTGGCCTTCGGCAAACACCATGGCAATGGTCTGAGAGTGGCAGAAAGCAGAGGTTGACTGCATTAATAAAATGACAAGGTTGGGTTGGGACAGGTGGGGAGGAGGGTTTATCTAAAAGAAGGTGCTGCTGCTACCAGAAGAGGGAGTGTTGGGCTGGGGGGACAAAATAAAAGATGTCCACAACAGATACGTAAATAGAATCATTAAATAAAGCAGGATGGGATGGAAATGAGCAGGGTTTGTTGTGTAAGAAAACCTAAATTAATTATGGTAGCTTCAGTTTAGCTCTCACATATGTGAAAGTCAAGGTAACACAGAGAAACCTATCATTTATAAACAAAAGGAAGCAAACATTCTCCTATGTGTAAACTGTACTATGATACTAAAATAGGTTTACAGGAGTCATTCAGTGGACAATATCTTCTACAGTGATTTTCAAAAAAGATGCAAACAATTTTTATTCTGTCATATCTTATGTTAAAAAATTATATTTAGAGCATAATATTAGCTCATATTTCTTTTAGGTCTTCATGGTGTATTTAGGATGATAAATAAGGTATATCTGGGGAGATAAATCCAGGTATATAGCTTTCAGATGATCAAATCTATTAGCAAATCCAATTAATGGACTATTAATGATACCACATTTTTATCAATGTGTAAAGGTTATGTTTGCTCTCATTTTGAACTTTTTGTTCGTGTAGAAGACTGGAATGATCATATTATGTGACACTGTGTTGAAGAGAGTCACTGAGAAAGGTAATGTCAAGTTACAGGGAAAGTAAGAAAGACTGGAACACACTGGGACTCTGCCGTAAACATAAAAGACAGGCATTCAGAACAGTAAAGAATTGTACTCAAATTGTTCGAGTACAAACTGTGTGACACTGCGGCACTGTGTTAGGGAAACCAAATAGTGTATTCATTGGCAATGTCTTTTATGGATACCAGGAGATATTGTTAGTCAGCTATAGTGCAATTATTGTTGATTTGTTTGGTGTATTCTTAATTCATTGAATCTTTTGAATTGTGCTACTCCAAGTTCTAGTAAATACTAGAACATATTTACTACTCAAGTATTCCAGTAAATACTAGAAAGTATCCAGCATATTCCAAAAGATCGAGAGTCGTTGACTTAGTAGACAATGAAAATTGTTACCTTAGTTGAACGAATTTCAAACTGTATGTGCTGTATCTCTGGGGGCAGAGGGGAGAAGAGTGACTCCATCACAGTCAGGTAGTTCCAAATGTATCTGTTGTGCATATTTGACTTGCACATAATTGACTTTTAAAAGAAATTGTCTTTAACCCAAAACAAAACACCTTGAAAATCAGTCTTAGACTGTCACTTTTATTTTTCTAATATCTCTTAGTATTCCTGGACTTTCAAAATTGTTCTATTAAGGAAATTCTCAAACATCCAAAAGTAAAAGACAGTATAATAAACCCCATTTACACAACATTCAAATTCATCAATTTTAACATTGTGTTTTCTTGGTTTTAAAAAATATTTCACATAACTGATCCAAAGGAATTTTTTACACACAATGTCACCATAGAATGTTAGACTTTTTTATTAAAAAAAAAACCTGATTATAAATATTTGCACATGTATAAGAGGAGTTTTCAGGAATTTGACAGGGCACACCTAGAACCACCAGGGTGGTGCTCAGGACCCACCAGGTACACCAAGGACCCACCAAGCACAGGTCCAGCCCCAGTTGTCCATCTTGCTTTATCTATTATTCACTGTTTTTGGTATCATATTGTTTTTATCCATAATTATGTCAGTAGTATATAAATCTAACAGAGGAGGATTTTTAAAAGCCACAAATCCACCATTCCATTATCACACCTGACAAAATTAACATTAATTCTATTATTTCACCTATTATGCAGTCCATGTTCAAATGTCCCCGATTTTCTCAAATATAAATATTTTACAGTCCTGTTGAAATCACAGAATAAAGTCTACAAATTGCATTTGGCTGAAATGTCTCTTAGGTATTTTCTAATCTATGAGAGTTCCCACTTCCCCACTTTTAGTCATTTTTTTGTTTGTTGAAGACATTGATTCATTTGTCCTGTAAAACTTCCGGCATGTCAGATTTTGCTGATCGCATTAGATTAACCAACCCATGAATCTAATAACTTGTTCCTTTGTATTTTTCATGAGCTTGCTGCCTGAGTGTGAAGCTTGCTTAGATTCAGATGCATTTATTTTGGCAAATACTCCATAGGTAGTATCGTGTGCTTCCCATTGCATTCCATCAGGCGGCACATGAGGTCTTGTGGTCCCATTTTTAGAACTGTTAACATTGATCAAGGGTTAAGTGTTGTCATCTAATCTACCCTTTCACTAGTGTTTTCCTGAGCCTCTGACAGATGTTTCATTGAAAATGAGGTCTGGCGTGCCCATCCAGTGGAAGCATTTTGAATTTTTTATTGATTCTTAAATGTCCTTTCTCATGGAAGCCTTCATGCCAGCCAATTAAAATGGCAACTCCCCACTCTCTATTGGCCTTCTCTGCTTTTTCCCTTCCTCCATGGAATGTATTAGTATTTTAATCTTTTATAAACACATTACTTATTTCCCCCAACCATTGTATAAACTCCATGAAGACAAGGATTCTTGTTTTAATTAGTAGACTTTATTTTTTAGATCAGTTTTAGTTTTAGAGAAAAATTGAGTAGAAAGTACATAGAGTTTCCTTATATGCCCTTTCCCATCTCACCCTAACCCCCTAAGTTTCCCTTGTTATTAATATCTTGCATTAGTGTGGTACATTTTCTACAATTGATGAACCAATCTTTATGCATCATTAACTTAAGTTTACTCTTTGTTTCGTACAGTCTTATGGGTTTTGACAAATGTATAATGTCATGTACCCGTATTATAGGATCACATAGATGATCCTAAAAAATTCCCTATGCTCCACCTATTCATCCCTCCTCCCTCTATCCCTGAACCACTAGCAACTTCTGATCTTTTCACTGTCTCTATAGTTTTGCCTTTTCTAGAATGTCTTACAGTTGGAATCACACAGCATGTTGTTTTTTCAGACAGGCTTCTTTCATTTAGCAATATGCCTTTAAGTTTCCTCCACATCTTTTTGGGCTTGACAGCTAATTTCTTTTCATTACCACATAATATTGTACTGTCTGGATATACTACAGTTTAGTTATTCATTCACCTACTGAAGCCATCTTTGTTGCCTCTAAGTTTTGATAACGACGAATAAAGCTGCTATAAACATTTGTGTGCAGGGTTTTTTGTGGACACACATTTTCAACTCGTTTGGATAGATACCAAAGACTGTAATTGCTGGATTGTATGGTAAGACTACGCTTAGCTTGTGAGAAACTGCTAGACTGTTTTCCAAAGTTGCTGTACCATTTTGCACTCCTACCAGCAGTGAATAAGAGCTCCTGCTGCTCCACATCCTCACCACCTTTAGCGAAGTTTCTGTTTTGATCTTTTGCCCATTTTTAAGTTGTGTCGTTTGCTTTCTTAATGCTGTTTTAAGAGTTCTCTGCATATTTTTGATGTAGGTCCTTTATCAGATGTGTTTTGTAAATATTTTCTTCCACTCTGTGACTTGTCTTTTCATTCTTTTAACAGGGACAGTAGAATTTTTAAAAAATCTGCTTTGTTTTCTGTCTTATCTCTAGTGCCTAGAACAGTGCCTAGTTTATAATAGCTGGTCAGTCTAGTGAGTGCTTGCTGAAAGTGGTCTATATGCCTTAGATACAGCTAAGAACAAAGTTGACACTTGATTGTAAAAACAAAAGAGCTGATCCAATTGGAGGACTATTCCCCTCTTCACAGAATTAAAGCTTTCATTGACCAACAGTTCTGATTTTATCAAAACATTCATACAATTGAAAGTCTTTCTTTCAAATTGGAGGTATTCTTAAAATAATCTAATTTGTTTCACAGTTAAGACCCTGAGCCCTATTCACAGAGCGTCAATCTCTGCTCTCCCAACGACCACTTGAGGCCTAACAGAATGACTCTCAAGTTCTTATTTCTCTGAGACATATTCTCTGGTATTTTCTTTTAGGGTTAAATAATGAAGTATTCAGACATAGAAAATTATAAAAATATCACACATTCCTATTTTCACCATATGATAACATTGAACTGGTTTTTACATTTTGTCATGTTTGTTTTAACTCTCTCTCATTCTCTCTCTCCTCCTCCCATCTTTCTTGGAATAAATATTAAAGGAATGGCTGAAGCCTCAGATACCTCATCCCTACCTCTGTCTCTACCTTCATTTTCCCTCATTAGTACCCATGATAGTGAAATTGATGTATAATTTCCATACAAGTGTTTGCAATTTTTTATGTATTTATATAGACACAACTCGCATATTGTTTTTTGTGTGTTTATAAAATGACCAAATATTATATTAATACTAATTGGATCATTCTGGGTGGTAGACACTGTGGTGTGGCCCACCGGATCTTCAGGACAAGGCACTTGCTCCCTCATTTGGAGATGTAAGCTTAGAATAGCTTCCAGTTGAATCTCTCACCGAGAATTCCCTTTGGCCATAAGCCTTGCCCAAAGTCACACACCATCCCTATGAGCATCCACTGACCATTGGCTGGGAGAGGGGATAGGACATTTATGACACTGGAGTAAGGGAGTATTTATTAAATAAAGTTTTAAAATATAAATCACAAAAAGAAAATGAACTTGAATATCTTAAAATTTTAAAATACCTCTGCACAATAAATGAAATCATATAGTGAAAAAGCAAGATACAAACTAGCATATTTGCACAGCAAATACAATTATTAGTACATAAACAATTCCTATTCCTTCTTCAATAGGAAGATCTGGCCTTCCTGGCTCAATTCAGGGCCACTCTAAAGGGAGATCCCAGCTCCAGAGCTCCCCATGGGCTTGACTGAAGCCTCTGCTGCAACTGCATTGTGGTTCAACTTCTCCCTCTGCCAATCACTTTCCTCACTCCCTGCAGGGTTTTGTTTTTTTGTTGTTCTTGTTGTTTTGTTTTGTTGTTGTTGTTGAGACAAGGTCTTTCTCTGTCACCTAGGCTGGAGTGTACTGGTGCAATCTCAACCTCCACCTCTCAGGCTCAAGCAATCCTCCCACCTCAACTTCCCAAGTAGCTAGGACCACAGGCATTTGCCACCATGTCCATGGAGTGGATGGGAGTCGTACACCGAAAGCTGGTGCCAGGGTAGGAGAACTGAGAAATATCCTCCCCAGGTACTCCAGGTCATCCCAAAGTACAAGAAAGTAGCCCACTGAGCACAGGAATTAGGCAGGAGAAGTGAGAATGATTCTCCAAGGCATATGAAGTTTATCCGTTGCAAGGCAGTCCCCATTACACACTGGGGGCAAGGCAGGAAAGCTGAAAGAAATCCCTTCCTAAAAACCACGGGGCTTTCACCAAATGCAAGGCAGCAGCCTGCAGTAGCCAGAGGCAAAGCAGGAGAACTGAGAGAAATAGATGCTCCCCCAAAACCCTTTCAACTCTCCAATCCCCTCAACCCTACCCACCCACCTCACCCCAACCCCCATCCCACTACACAGGGTCTTTACTGAGTACATTGTAGCCACCTATTGAATGCTAGAGGAAGGGCTATCTCAAGGCTCTGAGATGTGAAGGCAGAGTTTAGGAAAAGAAAAGGCCCTAGCAGCCCAAGAAGTTGGTGGCTGGGCTGTAAGGCATAAAGAGAACTCCCACAGTTCAGAAAGTTGGGGGCTGGGCTATGTGAAGCTTGGAGAAATTTCCAGAGTCTTACTGTCTCTACGATTCCAAGATATACTGAGAGAAAAGTACTTGATCCTACTTTTCAGATATTAAAACCAGTCAGGAACTGAATTCCAACAAGCTGTGACAAAGCTCAGACCCAGCCCAACCACACAGAGATCAGATGGACCCTGTCTCCAATCACAGGGGACTGACAGAGCCAGGGCTTTGCCATTTTATAGCCATCAGTATTATTTGCCTCAGTCACTATTGTTGTTTCTATATGAAATGGTCAGCATTCAACAAAAAATGTGTATATGTATCAGCAGTGTTTGATTGTTTTAACAATGTTTATAGACAGATGATAGACAAATAGATACTAATACCATGTTCATGGGTGAAAGATTTAATATTATTAAGACATCGGTTGTCTCCAAATTGATCTATAGATTCACTGCAGTCCAAATCAAAATCCCAACAGGCTTTTTTATTTGTTTGTTTTTGTAGGAAATGACAAGCTAATTCTAAAGTTCATAGGAATGTAAAGCATCTAAAATAGGCAAATTAATTTTGAAAAAGAAGAACAAAGTTGGAGGACTGAGATGACCTGATCTCAAAGCAGAGTGCAAGGCTTCAATAATCAAGACAGTTTGATATTGGCACAAAGACAAAGAGATAATGACACAGACATTAGGTCCAGAAGACAGTCCAGTAATAGACTTTCACATATATGGACAACTAATTTTTGACAGTGCCAAGGCAATTCAGTAGAGAAAGGATAGTTTTGCAACAATGGTGCTGGAACATTTACATATCTATATACAAAAAACCCCCAACATTGATCTGTACCTTGCTTCACATGCAACAATTAACTAAAAATGAATCTCATACATAAATGTAAAATGTAAATCTATAAAACTTCTAGACAAAACATAGGAGAACATTTTTGTTACATTGGGTTAGGCAAAAATTTCTGAGATGCATATATATATATGCAATGCGCATATATATATGCATTATATATATAATGCATGTATATATAACCACATGGATGAATCTCAAATCCATAATGATGAGTAAAAGAAACTAGATAGAAAAGACGATATATGTATATACTGTATAATTCCATTTATATAAATTTCTAGAAAAAAATTAATCTATAGTAACAAAAAACTGATTAGAGGAGGGAGCATTGGACTGCAAAGGGACATGAACACACTTTTGGGGGTAATGGAAGGGTTCTGCTTGGATTATGATGGATGTTTACAGGAATGTACATCTGCCAAACTCATGAAATTATACACTTAAAATGGATGTAGATTATTGTACTGTATTGTAGGTTATATTTCAATGAAGTCATTTTTACAAAACGGAAATACACTGTTATACATATGCAAATAAGTAACAAATGGTTTGGACGATCACTTCTGTACAAGAACTTTACATTTTCTTTTATATAGCTCCAGATTTTAAAAATGTGCTAGAAAGTATATCAATGTATTTCTTGTAAAATCTTAAATATTTAAAAAATCCAGTTTTATAACAAAGATTGGGGAAGTTGACAAAGATTCTGATTGGCCACACTTTAGTCAGGCTCCTGAAACTTCCTCTAGGCCCATCTGGGCACTTCCTTGTAAAATCCAGTTTTAGAAAAGAGCCCTGCTCAGTTGGTTTAGCAAATGGTCCCATGCTCGATATCTGATCACCCTTGATATCTGATCGGGTTCCTCATCCTGTACCATTCCCCTTCCCACCCTGGGTGATGTCTGATCACCCTGGCCTGTCTTCAGCAAAAAATCACATTAAATTGGATTAGCCAGAATTCCCCTTACCCCTGCTATTTCCTCCTGGTCATTTTCCATCCACTGACCCCTACCATGCTGCTTGGCTATAAATTCCCACTTGCCCATGCCATGTTTGGAATTGAGCACAATCGCTCTCTCTCACTGCAAGACTCTGTTGCCATGGTTCCTACACCTTTCACAATGCTCTTGAATAAAGTCTGCCTTACTGTGCTTCAACAAGTATCATCAAATAATTTTTTCTTTAACAAAGTACAGAAACCTTTAAGAAAAATTACAGATTACTCATAATCTCATCACTCAGGAAGAGCCTTCTTAACATGTTGACTTAACTTAAATCAGTTACATGTGTGTGTGTGCTTGGGAACATGACTGTACAGATGCACATAAAATTGAGATCATTCTGTATGTAATTTTTGTATCAGGATTTTTTATTGAAGATTATAGAATGAGCATTTCCAAATGTCTGTACTTATTGTTTGAAAATGTGATTCTTATGGGAGCATATGGAATATAGTTTCTACTATATGGAAACACCATAATTTACTTAACTTATTCCTTATGGTTGGATATGTAGATTATTTTGAAAATTATAAAAAATGCCCCAATAAATACACATATATGTTAATCTTTTCATGCATCCCTATTTGTTTTCTCAAAATAGATTTCTAGAGGTAGAATTTTTGGATCTAAAGCAATACAGACACTACTCATTTTGCACAGTTCTGATATCATTGAGTTTCTGAAAAACATGGCATCATGCAAAGAAAGAGCTGCCTGCATGTAAAGGCTATTGATGCCTATGACCATATCGCTCTTCCAAAATAGTACCAGTTTACATTTCCCCAGCAATCTATGCTATACCCCAGCCAAATCTGGATAACATCACTTTTAAAAGTCTTTGATAATTTGAGAGGTAAAAACATGGCATTTAATTCTTAATTTATTTTTCTTTATTATTAGAATGGTTTAACTTTTGTCATATTTATTGGTCATTTGTATTTCCTCCTTTGTGAACTGTACCCTGCTTTAAATCTTGAAGCAAAATGCTCTCCAAAGGCAAAATGGAATTTTCAAGCTATCTCTATAACAATTCCTCTACTCTCTCTTTCTGTAAAACTTTTAAATCTTTAGAATCACTAACATAAAATATTTAAAACTTATCTAGGATAATATCAGGAAGTACAGAAGCAGTGAATAAATGGTCCATAGTAGACAAATGCTGCTGGAAGAGAAAAAGTGAAACAGAAATCTAAACCTATCTTCCCTTAGCTTAATTCAAAGCTTTCAACCCCATAACGTTTGAATGGGCTCAGTATTCTCAATAAAACCATATCTTAGATACACAATTTTCCATTTCCTGTAAAAAGAAGTTATAGTTTGTTTCAAACTGTAGTTGTTGGAAATACAAATGTTTCAGGTTCAATGTATATTTATAATATGTAACTTTCTACAATCAATATCATAAAGACCTGTTTATTTATATTTATTTATTTATTTATTTATTTATTTTAAATATTTTTTACTTTTTTTTTTCTTTTTTTTGAGACAGAGTCTAGCTCTGTTGCCCAGGCTGGAGTGCAGTGGCACGATCTTGGCTCATGGCAACCACACCTCCCATGTTCAAGCAATTCTCCTGTCTCAGCCTCCCGAGTAGCTGGGATTACAGGCACATACTACCACGCCCGGCTAATTTTTGTATTTTTAGTGGAGATGGGGTTTCACCATGTTGGCCAGGATGGTCTTGAACTCCTGACCTCAGATGATCTGCCCGCCTTGGCCTTCCAAAGTGTCGGTTTACAGGTGTGAGCCACTGCGCCTGGCCAGAAGACATGTTTGAAATGATGAAGTTTATCATGAAAAGGACTATGTCTGATCTGAAGCACATCTGTTAAGATAGGGCAGACAATATCAAACCCAAATGGTCTTTCAGTTTGAGGGCTCAGCAAAGGCCGGGGGCATAGTAGGCATTCAACAATTAAGTGCATCAACTGGAGTAAAGGATATCTAAGTATATACTATTCCTACATTCTTAGGATTTTTGTTTTCATTTTTTAATGAGGCGATTTACAGACTACATAATTCACAGGAGCTACGTATTCAGTCTAATAAGTTTCGAGAATTATTTACTGCTATAAATACTGATATTATCTCTGTGGCTCTGAATAAAATCCTCCCCACCACCATGCTTTCCCAGATATCAATGAACACTTTTTTCTTTTCACCACCAAAACCAAAATATGCTTTCATCACCTCAGAAAGTTCCTTTGTGTCCCTTTTCAATTAATTACCTACCTCCTAAACCCAGAGGCAACTGGGTTTCTGATTTCTGTCACCATGTAGTTAGGTTTTATTGTTTATTGACTTAAAGAAACTGAATCAGCGGTATGGAATTTTGTGTGTGGGGGGATTATTTTGCTGAATATGACATTTTAAAGTTTCATCTCTGTTGCTCTGGGTATCATTCCTTTTTACCACTGAGTTGTATTTAACTGTATGGATATCCTACATTTGCTTATCCATTCTCCTAATGATGGATATCAGGTTATTTTCCATTTGAGGCCATTATGGACAAGGCTGCCATGAACATTGCTGCATGTTTTTTTATGGACCTAAGTTTTTTGTTTTTTTTAGATAAATTCCTATGAATGGAATTGCTGAGTTACGGTGGGAATGTATATTTACTTTTATAAAAAATTGCCAAGCACTTCTCCACACTGGTTTTATCATTCTAAACTCTCACTAGCACTGCATGAAAGTTTGAGTTTCTCCTCATCCATGCGAACATTTATTGTCAGTCTTTTTTATTTTAACCATTCTTGTGGGCATATTGTGGTGTCTCATACGTGTGTGTGTGTGTTTTAATGAAGATACAAAGTTTAATGAGTTTTGACGAGTGTATAAAACCAGGTAATCACCGTGTAAAACAATATACAGAGCATTTCTATTATCTCAAAAATTTCCTTCTTTTAGTTGGTTTTCTTCTTTGGGAGACAACTACTTTCTAACTTCTATCATCATAGAGTTTTATCTCTTCTAGTAATTTAAATAAATGGAAAAATACAGTGTGTTAGTTACCTACTTCTGCATAACCAGTTGACACAAACTTAGGCTTAAAACAACAGCCATTTATTTTATTTTCTTATTTATTTATTTATTTATTTATTTTTGAGATGGAGTCTCTCTCTGTCACCCAGGCTGGAGTGCAGTGGTGTGATCTCGGCTCACTGCAAGCTCCGCCTCCCGGGTTCATGCCATTTTCCTGCCTCAGCCTCCCCAGTAGCTGGGATTACAGGCACCCGCCACCACGCCCAGCTAATTTTTTGTATTTTTAGTAGAGACGGGGTTTCATCGTGTTAACCAGGATGGTCTTGATCTCCTGACCTCATGATTCATCCGCCTTGGCCTCCCAAAGTGCTGGGATTACAGGCATGAGCCACTGCGCCTGACCAACAACAGCCATTTATTATCTTACATTTCCATAGGTCAGAAATCCAGCAGAGCATGGAAGAATTATCTGTTCAGGGTTTCACAAGGCCAAAATGAAGTTGCTGGCTGAGCTGAGAATCTCAGCTGGTTCTCTTTCAAGCACTGATTGTCCACAGAATTCCTTTTCTTCTCATCCTTTCCACTCGGACCCCTCTTTCCTCAAGCTAGTCTGAGTTCTTCTCAAGCTCTGAATTCCTCTGCCTTCCCCTTCGGTCTCTGCTTTTAAGATTTCCTGTGATTAATTGGTTCTACTAGAAAAATCCTGAATAACCTCCCTATCTTAAGGTCAACTGATGAGTAACCATAATTACACACACAAAGTCCCTTTTGCCACATAATGTAACATATTCATGAGTATAACAGCATAACGGTCATAGGAGCCCAAATTTTGAAACCTACAGTAAATACTCTTTTTTTGTTGTTCATTTGCTGCAATCAAATTAATATCTGATTGCAAGATTCAAGCATATTTTTACAGTTATCAGTAGTTAAAAATAAGTTTTGAGAAGTATTCCATTATGTGAATATATGATAGTTTGTTTAATCATTCTCTTCGTGGATTGATAGGTGTTTTTCCAATTTTTGACTATTGTAAATAAGAATGCTAGGAATATTCTTTTGCAAGTTCTTTGTTAACACATGTTTGCGTTTGTCTTGGGGAGTAACTAGAAATGTAATTGTTGAGTCATAAGGGCTTTATATGTTTAATTTTATAAGAAACTTCCATTCTCCAAAGTGCTTGCACCATTTTTTTTACACACCCACCAGCAATATATAAGACTTTCAACTGCTCATAATCTCTCTACATTTGTTGTTGTTTTTTTGTTTTTTTAAATCATTCTAGTGGCTGTAAAATTATATCACACTGTGGTCTTAATTTGCATTTTCCAGATGACAAATGAAATTCACCTGCCATTCTTGTGCACAGTTCTTGCACATCTTTTGTCAAATTTATCCCTAATTATTTCTTGCTTTTTGATGTATTGTTAATGGCACTTCTTTTACAATTTCAATTTCTTATTGTTTGTTGCCGATATAGTAAAAAAATTTTGATTTTGGGTATTGACTTCTATTCTGCGAACATGCTGTACTTGTTTATTAGTCCTAGTGATTGTTTTTTGTAGATTCTCATTCGATTTTCTACATAGATGGTCACGTTGTATGCAAATAAAGATAGGTTCACGTCTTTCTTTCCAATCCATGTACCTTTTATTTATTTTTCTTGACTTATTATGCTGATGAGAATCTCCCAGAATAACGTTGAATAGAAGTGATAGTGGATATCCTTGCGTTGTTTCCAACCTTAGGGGAAAAAACAATCTTTATCATTAGTATGGTATAGCTACAAGTTTTTCATAAAGGCACTTTGTCCACCTGAGAAAGTTTCTTTCTATTCCTAGTTCCCAGCAAGTTTTTGTTTTTGTTTTTATCAGAAATAGATGTAAAATATTGTCAAATGCCTTTTCTGTATTTGCTGATATGATGATAGTTTGTTTTAGACCACTATTTTAGTGTATTTCATTGAAATACTGTTCATTTTTCTTCAGCATCTTTTCTGCTTGTTTTGGTTTGAGTGGGTTCTATTTATCTACTTCCGCCCTACAATCTCCAATCTATCATTAAGCCCATCAGTTAAATTTAAGTTTCAGTTTTTGTAGTTTTTACTTCTAGAAATTCTGTTTTTTAGAGTGTTCATTTCTATGTAGAGATACCCTATTCTATTATTCACTGATACCATAGTTTCCTTTAGAACTTTAAATCTCTTTATAATTGCTGTTTGTAGTCTTTGTTTGCTAATTCCAACATCTGAATCAGCTTGGAGTCAAATTCCATGGACTGTCTTTATTTTCTTAGTATGGTCACACTTTTCTGTTTCTATGCATGTTTAGTATTTTTTGTTTAGAGACTGGACATTGTATTTAGTACATTGTGGTAACTGGATTTTGCGATGTTCTTCTGAGGATGATAGGTTTTTATTCTATGAGACAGTTGATGTGTGTGAATTCCAGCTGCTAACTTTCCTGTTTCACACGCGCTGCTGAGATTGTGCTCAGTTCTCAGGGTTCTCCTTTTCTGCTCTCCGGCCTTGCCACTGCATTATTTGTTAGTCAGTCACGTCTTTGGGTATAGATGGGGCTCACCCTCTCAGTGGTTTCTTTGTTTCTAGGTATTCCCCTAGTTTCCAGCTGTTCTGTTGTTCTTTATTCTTTATTCTGTTCTTTATTCTTCAGGGCCATAATGATTCACCTTCCTGCAGCCCAAGTTGTTGCATGGTTGGGAATGTGCTTGGAGAAAGAAAAGAGAAGAGAAAAGAGAAGGGAAGAGAAGGGGAGGGGAGGGGAGGAGAGGGAGGGGAGGGGAGGGGAGCGAGAAGGGATGGAGGGAAGGAAGAAAGGAAGAAAGGAAGGAGGGAGAAAGAAAAGAAAGAAGGAAGAAAGAAAGAAAGAGAAGAAAGAAAAAGAAAGAAAGAAAGAAAGAAAGAAAGAAAGAAAGAAAGAAAGAAAGAAAGAAAGAAAGAAAGAAAGAAAGGGAAAGAAAGAGAGAAAGAGAAAGAAAAAAGCTGGAAGGAAGAAAGGAAAAGAAAAGAAAAGAAAGGAAAAGGAAAGAAAAGAAAAGAAAAGAAGAGTCAACGAAGCCACAGATCTGGCCTCATGTAATTTTTGTCTTTCAGGACCAGACTTCTTTCTGCATGCTTATTTGGTGGACCACTAGGGTCTCCTCCATGCCTTTGGAGTTTGGCTGTTAGTCAGGGATTTGAGCAGAGTGTATGTTCAGAACTTGTGTTTCACTTTTTCCCTTATGCTTTCCCTGCCAGGATTGTCCCTTTAAATTTCCAGCTGCTTTTCCATCCCTCAACTCTTATCTCTGGCACCTTTAACTAATAAAGATGTGGTTTTCTTCCACAATTTTCTGTAGCCATAGACATAGGGATTGGGCCCTGCCCTTGGGCCAGAAAGCCACAAACTCATTTTACCCCTTCTAATTACAGGTTTTTATACTTAAACTTTCCTGCAGTTTCAGTCAGATCCAGTTTTAAGACAGACTCACTGTCTTAAAATATTTTTATTTTATTTTACCCAGTTTTTATAAATGTTGTTTGAAGGGTGGGTTCATGTGACCCACCCTGTTTACTCCTCTGCTATTACTAGCGGTAGCAATTGATAACTATCTTCTTGTACAATTTAAAAAATATAATTGGAATCATTGTATACAAGTTCTGTGACTTTTAAAAAATACATTATGCCTAGACTATTTTTCCATGTCAGTATGGTAAGTCCTCACTTAACATTGTGGATAGATTCTTAGAAACTGCCTGTGACTTTAAGGAAACCAATGTGTAATGAAACTAATTTTACCAGAGGCTGATTGATATAAATAAGAGTTAAGTTTCTATGGCATATTTCTGGTCACAAAAACCACCAAACTTCTAAATAAAGACCAAAACACTTTTCAATATTAAAATTTGAAATAAAGATAAGCTATACATACATTTAAGAAGGATTAATAAAAGCAAGCTAATTGCATTATTTACCTGCTTATTCCATTTCACAGTCCAGACTGGCTGGAGCCTCTCCAGGCAGCGCAGGGTCAAGGCAGGAACCAGCCCTGGACAGGACACTATCCCATTGCAGGGTGCACTCTCATACACGCACACTCACCCAGATTGGGAGACTTCAGACACGCTAACTCACCTAATGCGCACCTCTTTGGGAGGTGAGAGGAAACCGGAGAACCCAGAGAAAACTCATGCAGACATGGGCAGAATGTGCAAACTCCACATGGTCAGTGGTCCCAGCCAGGAATTGATTTCTTTTTTCTCATCAACACGATAACAAAACAATGTTGAACAAAATGACGTTATTTGAGGACCTGCTGTACTTAGATTGTTCTTTTTAATGGTTTCAGTGTATTTCTTAGTATGATATACTCTAAATTATTTATTCATCTCTAATTATTCAGATGAGGCTAAAGAAAATGAGCTTAACAAAATAAATCAAATGACTGAGGCTTAAAACAATTAATAGTTTGGCATTTACATAATGTAAAGCTGACTCTTGAGCAACATGAGTTTGAACTGCATGAGTTCACTTATGTGCGGATTTTTCTTTCTTTTCTTTTTCTTTTTCTTTTTGATTAATTTATTTTTTTGAAGTCTCACTCTGTCACTCAGGCTGGAGTGCAGTGGCACGATCTTGGCTCACGTCAACCTCCGCCTCCTGTATTCAAGTGATTCTCATGCCTCAGCCTCCTAAGGATTACAGGCGCCTGTCACCATGTCCAGCTAATTTTTGTATTTTTAGTAGAAACAGGGTTTCACTATGTTGGCCAGGCTGGTCTTAAACTCCTGACCTCAAATGATCGGCCCTCTTCAGCCTCCCAAAGTGTTGGGATTACAAGTGTGAGCCACTGCGCCCGGCCATGTGTGGATTTTTCAACCAAATCTGGATCAAAAGTACAGTATTCCTAAGTATATAAAGAGGGACGGCTTCTCCTGCACTTGGATTCCTCAGGGCCCTGGCAGGACGTGAGTATGCTTGGATTTTGGCACACGCGTACGTTCTGGAACCAGGCCCCTAAGGATACAGAGGGACAACTGTACTGACAACAGGTACACACAGCATACCTAGATATACCCATGCCTGTGTTTGTATATGAAATATAGCCTTGCTGTCAAAAGGATGGGCTTTTTGTACCCAAATCAATTGCTTCTCAATGGATCCTCTTGTCTTGTCTTTCTGTTTCCTAGGGCTGCTCCTGTGCAATGAGGAGTAAGGGAGATGGCTCACAGCTGGTCTCTACACATGTTAGCTATTTGCCTTATTACACTCACAGACAGGGCAACTTAGAGTACAGTAAGTTTCTCTATTCTACATCATTTCTTTGCCACATACAACTATGTCTTTTTCTTCTTTTAGCGATGACTATTACTTTTCTCTGATACCTCTTTAAGCTATATAATGCCCAACATTCTATCTTAAGCAAAATACTTAACCACACCACATCTTTAAAACCGGAAAGACCTACTACAATTTTAAGCTATAACTAAAATTTTGTAACTAAACGCACCTCATATCATATCCCTACAGATCCAACGTGCATTATCAGCATCCCCGAAGCTCAAATTTGTGCCATGCTCCCGTGGTGCTTTCAAAATTCCTGGGGCTGTTAAAAGGCCCTGCAGCTGTTGTTTTCATTAGCACCTGAAGTGCATAGGGGGTGCTCCGACATTATTTGTAAATCATCATCTAACTGCCTCAAAATGATGCCAAACACAAATTTTCCCACAAAGGAAATTGTGTCAAAGTTAATTCTTCAACAGTAGCTCTTAATGCACCAAAGAAAATTTATTTGTATTCGGCTTATCTTCTTTTGAATGTCATGAGTGATATATAATTTGATTAAAAAATTTGCTTCTCCCCATTCCACTTTTTGTTTTTTTGAGGGGAGGTTTTATTACTATTATTATTATTATTATTGTGAAAAAACACATAACATAAATTTTAACATCTTAACCTTTTTTTTTTTTGAGAGGGAGTCTCACTGTGTTGCCCAGGCTGGGGTGCAGTGGCGCCATCTCTGCTCACTGCAACCTCCGCCTTCTGGGTTCAAGTGATTCTCCTGCCTCAGCCTCCCAAGTAGCTGGGATTACAGGTGTATGCCACCTCACCCAGCTAATTTTTGTATTTTTAGCAGAGATGGAGTTTTGCCATGTTGGCCAGGCTGGTCTTGAACTCCTGCTCTCAAATGATCTGCCCACCTCAGCCTCCCAAAGTGCTGGGATTACAGGCATAAGCCACCACGCCCGGCCCATCTTAACCATTTTTAAGTGGCATTAAGTACATTCACATTGTCGTGAAACAGCTCTCCAAAACTTTTTTATCTTGCAAAACTGAAACTCTATGCCCATTAAAAAAATCCTCATTTTCTTCTGCCTCCAGCCCCTGGTAACCACCATTCTGCTTTCTGTCTCTATGAATTTGACCACTTTAGATACCTTATGTAAGCAGAATCACAGTATTTGTCTTTTTGTTAACTGGCTTATTTTACTTAGCATAATGTCCTCATGGTTCATCTATGTTGCAGCATGTGACAGAACTTTCTTACTTTTTAAGGCTGAATAATATTCCATTTTATGTATTTACCACATTTTGTTTATCCATTCATGTCAATGGACATTTGTGTTGCTTCTAGCTCTTAACTATAGAGAATAATGCTGCTCTGAACATGGATGTACAAATGTCTCTTCAATATACTGATTTCAAATTATTTGAATATATATCCAGAAGTGGAATTGCTGGATCATATGGTAGTTCTATTTTTAATATTTTGAAGAACCTCTATACTGTTCCATAGCAGCTGCACAATTTTACAATCCCAGCAATTGTGCATAAAGCTTCCAATTTCTCTACCTCCTCACCAACACTTGATATTTTATATTTATTGTTTTTTTTAGAGTAACCATCCTAATGAGTGTGAGGTAATATCTCATTGTAGTTTTGATTTGCATTTCTCTGATAATCAGTAACAGNAGAAAGAAAGGGAAAGAAAGAGAGAAAGAGAAAGAAAAAAGCTGGAAGGAAGAAAGGAAAAGAAAAGAAAAGAAAGGAAAAGGAAAGAAAAGAAAAGAAAAGAAGAGTCAACGAAGCCACAGATCTGGCCTCATGTAATTTTGTCTTTCAGGACCAGACTTCTTTCTGCATGCTTATTTGGTGGACCACTAGGGTCTCCTCCATGCCTTTGGAGTTTGGCTGTTAGTCAGGGATTTGAGCAGAGTGTATGTTCAGAACTTGTGTTTCACTTTTCCCTTATGCTTTCCCTGCCAGGATTGTCCCTTTAAATTTCCAGCTGCTTTTCCATCCCTCAACTCTTATCTCTGGCACCTTTAACTAATAAAGATGTGGTTTTCTTCCACAATTTTCTGTAGCCATAGACATAGGGATTGGGCCCTGCCCTTGGGCCAGAAAGCCACAAACTCATTTTACCCCTTCTAATTACAGGTTTTATACTTAAACTTTCCTGCAGTTTCAGTCAGATCCAGTTTTAAGACAGACTCACTGTCTTAAAATATTTTATTTTATTTTACCCAGTTTTATAAATGTTGTTTGAAGGGTGGGTTCATGTGACCCACCCTGTTTACTCCTCTGCTATTACTAGCGGTAGCAATTGATAACTATCTTCTTGTACAATTTAAAAAATATAATTGGAATCATTGTATACAAGTTCTGTGACTTTTAAAAAATACATTATGCCTAGACTATTTTCCATGTCAGTATGGTAAGTCCTCACTTAACATTGTGGATAGATTCTTAGAAACTGCCTGTGACTTTAAGGAAACCAATGTGTAATGAAACTAATTTTACCAGAGGCTGATTGATATAAATAAGAGTTAAGTTTCTATGGCATATTTCTGGTCACAAAACCACCAAACTTCTAAATAAAGACCAAAACACTTTTCAATATTAAAATTTGAAATAAAGATAAGCTATACATACATTTAAGAAGGATTAATAAAAGCAAGCTAATTGCATTATTTACCTGCTTATTCCATTTCACAGTCCAGACTGGCTGGAGCCTCTCCAGGCAGCGCAGGGTCAAGGCAGGAACCAGCCCTGGACAGGACACTATCCCATTGCAGGGTGCACTCTCATACACGCACACTCACCCAGATTGGGAGACTTCAGACACGCTAACTCACCTAATGCGCACCTCTTTGGGAGGTGAGAGGAAACCGGAGAACCCAGAGAAAACTCATGCAGACATGGGCAGAATGTGCAAACTCCACATGGTCAGTGGTCCCAGCCAGGAATTGATTTCTTTTTTCTCATCAACACGATAACAAAACAATGTTGAACAAAATGACGTTATTTGAGGACCTGCTGTACTTAGATTGTTCTTTTAATGGTTTCAGTGTATTTCTTAGTATGATATACTCTAAATTATTTATTCATCTCTAATTATTCAGATGAGGCTAAAGAAAATGAGCTTAACAAAATAAATCAAATGACTGAGGCTTAAAACAATTAATAGTTTGGCATTTACATAATGTAAAGCTGACTCTTGAGCAACATGAGTTTGAACTGCATGAGTTCACTTATGTGCGGATTTTCTTTCTTTTCTTTTCTTTTCTTTTGATTAATTTATTTTTTTGAAGTCTCACTCTGTCACTCAGGCTGGAGTGCAGTGGCACGATCTTGGCTCACGTCAACCTCCGCCTCCTGTATTCAAGTGATTCTCATGCCTCAGCCTCCTAAGGATTACAGGCGCCTGTCACCATGTCCAGCTAATTTTGTATTTTAGTAGAAACAGGGTTTCACTATGTTGGCCAGGCTGGTCTTAAACTCCTGACCTCAAATGATCGGCCCTCTTCAGCCTCCCAAAGTGTTGGGATTACAAGTGTGAGCCACTGCGCCCGGCCATGTGTGGATTTTCAACCAAATCTGGATCAAAAGTACAGTATTCCTAAGTATATAAAGAGGGACGGCTTCTCCTGCACTTGGATTCCTCAGGGCCCTGGCAGGACGTGAGTATGCTTGGATTTTGGCACACGCGTACGTTCTGGAACCAGGCCCCTAAGGATACAGAGGGACAACTGTACTGACAACAGGTACACACAGCATACCTAGATATACCCATGCCTGTGTTTGTATATGAAATATAGCCTTGCTGTCAAAAGGATGGGCTTTTGTACCCAAATCAATTGCTTCTCAATGGATCCTCTTGTCTTGTCTTTCTGTTTCCTAGGGCTGCTCCTGTGCAATGAGGAGTAAGGGAGATGGCTCACAGCTGGTCTCTACACATGTTAGCTATTTGCCTTATTACACTCACAGACAGGGCAACTTAGAGTACAGTAAGTTTCTCTATTCTACATCATTTCTTTGCCACATACAACTATGTCTTTTCTTCTTTTAGCGATGACTATTACTTTTCTCTGATACCTCTTTAAGCTATATAATGCCCAACATTCTATCTTAAGCAAAATACTTAACCACACCACATCTTTAAAACCGGAAAGACCTACTACAATTTTAAGCTATAACTAAAATTTTGTAACTAAACGCACCTCATATCATATCCCTACAGATCCAACGTGCATTATCAGCATCCCCGAAGCTCAAATTTGTGCCATGCTCCCGTGGTGCTTTCAAAATTCCTGGGGCTGTTAAAAGGCCCTGCAGCTGTTGTTTTCATTAGCACCTGAAGTGCATAGGGGTGCTCCGACATTATTTGTAAATCATCATCTAACTGCCTCAAAATGATGCCAAACACAAATTTTCCCACAAAGGAAATTGTGTCAAAGTTAATTCTTCAACAGTAGCTCTTAATGCACCAAAGAAAATTTATTTGTATTCGGCTTATCTTCTTTTGAATGTCATGAGTGATATATAATTTGATTAAAAAATTTGCTTCTCCCCATTCCACTTTTGTTTTTTTGAGGGGAGGTTTTATTACTATTATTATTATTATTATTGTGAAAAAACACATAACATAAATTTTAACATCTTAACCTTTTTTTTTTTGAGAGGGAGTCTCACTGTGTTGCCCAGGCTGGGGTGCAGTGGCGCCATCTCTGCTCACTGCAACCTCCGCCTTCTGGGTTCAAGTGATTCTCCTGCCTCAGCCTCCCAAGTAGCTGGGATTACAGGTGTATGCCACCTCACCCAGCTAATTTTGTATTTTAGCAGAGATGGAGTTTTGCCATGTTGGCCAGGCTGGTCTTGAACTCCTGCTCTCAAATGATCTGCCCACCTCAGCCTCCCAAAGTGCTGGGATTACAGGCATAAGCCACCACGCCCGGCCCATCTTAACCATTTTAAGTGGCATTAAGTACATTCACATTGTCGTGAAACAGCTCTCCAAAACTTTTTTATCTTGCAAAACTGAAACTCTATGCCCATTAAAAAAATCCTCATTTTCTTCTGCCTCCAGCCCCTGGTAACCACCATTCTGCTTTCTGTCTCTATGAATTTGACCACTTTAGATACCTTATGTAAGCAGAATCACAGTATTTGTCTTTTGTTAACTGGCTTATTTTACTTAGCATAATGTCCTCATGGTTCATCTATGTTGCAGCATGTGACAGAACTTTCTTACTTTTAAGGCTGAATAATATTCCATTTTATGTATTTACCACATTTTGTTTATCCATTCATGTCAATGGACATTTGTGTTGCTTCTAGCTCTTAACTATAGAGAATAATGCTGCTCTGAACATGGATGTACAAATGTCTCTTCAATATACTGATTTCAAATTATTTGAATATATATCCAGAAGTGGAATTGCTGGATCATATGGTAGTTCTATTTTAATATTTTGAAGAACCTCTATACTGTTCCATAGCAGCTGCACAATTTTACAATCCCAGCAATTGTGCATAAAGCTTCCAATTTCTCTACCTCCTCACCAACACTTGATATTTTATATTTATTGTTTTTTTTAGAGTAACCATCCTAATGAGTGTGAGGTAATATCTCATTGTAGTTTTGATTTGCATTTCTCTGATAATCAGTAACAGTGAGCAACTTTTCATATGCTTGTTGACCATTTGTATATCTCTTTGGAGAAAGGCTTATTTAATTAATTTGCCTATTTTTTAGTTGGTTCCGTTGATTTTTTGTGGTTGAGCTGTAGAATTTTTTATGTATTCTGGATATTAACCCCTTATCACATATATGATGTGCAAATATTTTTTCCATTCTGTAGGTTGCCTTGTCACTCTGTTGATTGCTTCCTTTGATGAACAAGAATTTTTCAAGTTTGATATAATCCCATTTGTCTATTTTATCTTTTTTTGCCTGTGTTATTGGTGTTGTATTCAAGAAATCATTGCCAAGTCCAATGTCATGGAGCTTTTCCCGTGGGTTTTCTTCTAGGGGTTTTATAGTTTTGGGTTTTACATTTGGTCTTTAATCCATTTTGAGCTAGCTTTTGTGTATGGTGTAAGAGAAGGGTCCAACTTTATTCTTTTGCATGTGGCCATTCAATTTTCCCAACACTATTTGTTGAAGAGGCTGCTCTTCTCTCATTAAGTGGTGTTGGTATCCTTGTTGAAGATCACTTGACCATATATGTAAGGGTTTATTTCTGAGTTCTCACCTCTGTTCCATTGGTTTGTATATCTGTCTTTATCTCCATATGACACTGCTTTGATTACTGTAGTTTTGTAACATATTTTGAAATCAGAAAGTAGGAATCCTCCAACTTTGTTGGTTTTCAAAATTGTTTTGGCTGTTGAGATTGTTTTGTACCTTGAGATTGTTTTGTACCTTGAGACTCCGTATGGATTTTAGGACAAATTTTTCTGTTTCTAAAAAAAATGCCATTGGAATTTTGATAGAAATTGCATTAAATCTGTAATCACTTTGGGTGGTATGGACATATTAACAATATTAAGCCTTCGAGTCCATGAACATGAGAGATCTTTCAATTTATTCACATCTTTTTAGTTTCTTTTAGCAATGTTTTATAATATTTGGTGTATGAGTGTTTCACATTTTTGTTTTGGTTTATTTCTAAATGTGTTATTTATTTCGATGCTTCTATAAGCAAAATTGTCTTCTTAATTTTCCTTTCAGATTGTTCATTGTTAATATACAGAAATCACTTTTTCTTCACAGTATTAAATTAAAGACATATGTGTCACATAAACACAAAACCACCAGTTCAAGGTTTTTTATAGATTATTGTAGTTTTTAAGATAATGTTGCAATGTGTAACATTAACATTTAAAGTGTTCAATCATGTTATTGTCAAATGCCATCATTTTTTAATGACAAACTTTCCTCCATCTTTTTACATTGTATAATTATATGTAAACAGATCACCTGAGTTCAAATTAAATCTTTTTTTTTCAACTTTTATTTTAAGTTCAGGGGTACATATGCAGGATGTACAGGTTAGTTATATAGGTAAATGTGTGTCATGGTGGTTTGCTGGATCATCCCGTCACCTAGGTATTAAGCCCAGCATGCATTAGCTATTCTTCCTGATGCTTTCCCACCCCCCACCCCCCGACAGGCCCGAATGTGTGTTGTTTCCTGCCATGTGTCCACGGGTTCTCATCATTCACCTCCCACTTATAAACGAGAACATGTGGTGTTTAGCTTTCTATTCCTGCGTTAGTTTGCTGAGGATAATGGCTTCCAACTCCATCTGTGTCCCAAAGGACATGATCTCATTCCTTTGGGAGATAATACTGCGTAGTATTCCGTAGTGTATATGTACCACATTTTCTTTACCCAGTCAGTCATTGATGGCCATTTATGTTGATTCCATGACTTTGCTATTGTGAATAGTGCTGCAGTAAACATACACATGCATATATCTTTACAATAGGAAGATTTATATTCCTTTGGGTATATACCCAGTAATGGGATTGCTAGGTCAAATGGTATTTCTGCCTCTAGGTCTTTGAGGAATCACCACACTGTCTTCCACAGTGGTTGAACTAATTTACATTCCCACCAACAGTGTAAAAGGATTCCTTTTTCTCTGCAACCTCACCAGCATTGGTTGTTTTTTGACTTTTTAGTAATTGCCATTTTAACAGGTGTGAGATGGTATCTCATTGTGGTTTTGATTTGCATTTCTCTAATGATCAGTGATGTTGAGCTTTTTTTATATGTTTGATGGCTGTATGTATGTCTTCTTTTAAGAAGTGTCTGTTCACATCCTTTGCCCACTTTTTAATGGGGTTGTTTTCTTCTTGTAAATTTGTTTAAGTTCCTGGTAGACTCTGGATATTAGACCTTTGTCAGATGGATAGACTGGAAAAATTTTCTTCCATTCTGTAGCTTGCCTGTCCACTTTGATGATAGCTTCCTTTGCTGTGCAGAATTAATTAGATCCCATTTAAATGATCTCATTTGTCAATTTTGCTTTTGTTGCGATTGCTTTTGGCATTTTTGTCACGAAATCTTTGCCTGTGTCTATGCCCTGAATGGTATTCCCTGGATTTTCTTTTAGTTTTTATAGTTTTGGGTTTTACATTTAAGTCTTTAATCCATCTTGAGTTAATTTTTGTGTATGGCATAAGGAACGGGCCCAGTGTCAATTTCTGCATATAGTTAGCCAGTTCTTCCAGCACCATTTCTGATAGCCAGAATAGCCAGTTTAGAGAGGAACATAATTGACCTGATGGAGCAGAAAAACACAACATGAGAACTTCACAATGCAACCACAAGTATCAATAGTAGTTTTCTCTCTAAACTGGCTATTCTGGCTATCAGCTCCTGTATTGTCTTATCATGATTTTTAGCTTCTTTGCATTGGGTTACAACATGTTCCTTTAGCTCAGCGAAGTTCTTTATTATCCATCTTCTGAAGCCTACTTCTGTCAATTCAGGTATCTCAGCCTCAGCCCAGTTCTGTGCCCTGCTGGAGAGGTGTTGTGGTCATTTGGAGGAGATAAGGCACTCTGGCTTTTTGAGTTTTCAGCATTTTTGTGATGATTCTTTCTCATCTCTGTGGGCTCACCTACCTTTGATCTTTGAGGTTGTTGACCTTTGAACGGGGTTTTTGTGAGGTCTTTTTTGTTGATGTTTTTGTTGTTTTCTGTTTGTTTTTCTTTAAGCAGTCAGGCCACTCTTCTGTAGGGCTGCTGTGATTTACTGGGAGCCTGCTCCAGACCCTAGTTGCCTTGGTATCACTAGTGAAGGCTGCAAAACAGCAAAGATGGCAGCCTGCTCCTTCCTCTGGAACCTCTGTCCCAGGGGGGTACTGATTTGTTGCCAGTCTGAGCTGTACCTGTAGGAGGTGGCTAGAGACTCCTGTTGGGAGGTCTCACCCAGTCAGGAGGAACGAGATCAGGGGCCCACTTAAAGAAGTAGTCTGGCTGCTTTTTGGCAGCATGGCTATGCAGCATGGTGGAGGACCCTTCCTCTTCCAGTCTGGACCCTCCAAAGCAAGCAGACCAGAATAGCTGCGTTGATCAAACTGCAAAGATGGTGGCCACCACTCCACCCAGGAACTCAGTCCATCTTAGGCAGACTTCAACCTGTCACTACTGGCTGGCTGGAATTCCAAGCCAGTGGGTCTTAACTTGTGAGGTGCTGTGGAAGTGGGGCCCACAGACCAAGACTGCTTGGCTCCCTGGATGCAGCCCCCACTTTAGATATACCTCGGGATGGATCTCCCACCTTGCAAGGAATCCTGGGCCTGGAGTATGCAAAACTCCTGGTTCTCTGTGTGACCGACTGGCTGCTCTGCTGGGACTCCATACAGCTTATGAGGGGATCTCTGGATATGCTGGTTGCAAAGATCCATGGGAGAAGCTTGGTTTCCCAGGTGGGATCACAACAATCACTACCTGCTTCCCTTGGCTGGGGGTGGGGGTTCCTTTGGCTCTGTGCTGCTCCTGGGTGGGCCATAGCCCTACCCTGCTTTTCTTTGTTCTCTGTGTGTCGGGCTGTTTGCCTAGTCAGTCCCAATGCAAGAACCTGGATATTTCAGTTGAAGGTGCCAAATTCACTCACCCGTTTCATTCCTCTCTGAAAATGCTGCGGACCGCAGCTGCTTCTAATCAGTCATCTTGGCCCCCTCCCCAGCATAGGTTTACAAGAAATCAGGCACAAGCCATAGCAGTCTTATCAACCAAGTACCTTGCCTTTCTAACCTATCTTGTGTAATGCTTATGGGAATTTATACAGAAAATATGTGAGGAGCAGTAGAAGCCAGATATGCAGATGTTGGGGCTAGAGAAACAGATCTTGGATTTAAGGTAAACATGAGAGGCTAAAAATTAAACTGGTGGATCCAGCGATATTTTAAAAGACATAATAATAACCAATGCTTATGGAGAATTGCTACATAGCAGGCACTGTTCTGACTCCTAACTATCTTAACTAATTCAATTCTTACAATAATCCTGTGAGTGAGCTAGTTTCTGATTCTTGTAAATTTCCAATAGTCCATTTTTCACTTGGCCATTTCATGAGAGCAGGACCCAACTAAGGCACACATATCAGAAGCTACTCATAATCAAATTTGACTGAACCAAACTTGAGCATATACTTTAAGCTTTGAGTCTAGAGATAATACTTCATATTTTCCCCTAGAAATGCCAGATGTTTTTAAAGTTTAACACTTTATTCTTAACTTTTAATTTTTGTACTATTTTAAAATGTATACAAAATAAGGGAGAATAGTATAAAGAATCCCTAAATATTCCATTTCCTAGATTCTGAAATTTTTACAACTTTGTCGCTCTTGCTTTATTGATTCTTTTCTTTGCCTCTCTTCCTCCTCCTTCTTCTCCTCCTTCTTCTTCCTTTCTTCTTCTTCTGCCCTTCTGTCTCTCTCTCTCTCTCTGCTAAAGATTTTAAAATTAAATGACAGATAACAAGTCAGTTTCCTTATACAGAATTCAGTATGCCCCTCTACTATGAGGATATTTAAAAATATAACCACAACACTATTATTGCACCTAACAAAATATTCATATGTCCTTGTTATCATCTAATATCCAGTCCATACTTAGTTTTCCCAAGTTATCCAAAAAATTGCTTCTTTTGTAGTCAGATTATTAGAAAAAGGAACTGAAGAAATGCTATATACAGTATTTGGATATTATATCTGTTACATCTCTTTCAATAAAATTGTGCATATTTATCAAAACCTATATGGAAATTTGTTTATTATAAGAGGAAAAAACATCTCTCAAGTCTAAACATGGTATACAACTACTCCCTCTACTTTCAAAACCTTTCCATAGATGCTAATAACAGAATAAGTGGATCTTTTGCTAAAAAAGACATTTCAACAAGATTGAAAACAAAGAGAAAATATATAAGACATGTAAGAATGTAAAGTGACTGGAGAGATTGAGAAGATGACTATCCTAGAAATCCTAGCATGAGAAAGTCCTCTGATTTTAGCAGAAAACATTATTTTGAATGTTTGACAGCAAAAGCAGAGAGGGAAAGTGATGGACAACATGACTTCATAGTAGTTGGTCAGGAGAGGCAAAATTTAAAGCTCTAAGCTCCATCAGAAATTTGCAGTGTGGATGAACCTCTATAATGAATGTAGAGGTACAACATGGATAATGTTAATAGCAGTGTATTGGTCTGTTCTTGTACCCCTATACAGAAATACCTGAGACTTGGTGATCTATAAAGAAAAGTGGTTTAATTGGCTCACAGTTCTGCAGGCTGTACAGGAAGCACAGCATCAGCATCTGCTTCTTGGGAGCCTCAAGGGGCTTTTACTCATGGCAGAAGGCAAAGGGGTAGACAGCACTTCACATGGCCAGAGCAGGAGGAAGAGAGAGACATGGGAGGTACCACACCCTTTCAAACAACCAGATCTCATGAGAACTCACCATCACAATGACAGCACCAAGGGGGATGGTGTTAAACTATAAGAAACCATCCCCATGTTCCAATCACCTCCCACCAGGCCCCGCCTCTAACATTGGGGATTACAATTGAACATGAGATTTGGGTGGGGACACAGATCCAAGCCATATCAGGCAGTCTTTCCGAAACACCATGGAAATGTTCTAGATACAATCTTTGCTTAACCCCACACTCAAAGGCAGAGGAAAACTGACATTTAAGGGTCAAAGAGAAAAAGGATCTCACAAGGAAGAACCAGCCAGAGAACTGGGAGAAAAAAAAATAGACAAAGATAGTAGAAGCCCCAAGAAAAGAAATGCTTTTTCAAGAAATGGTTAAGAGACTGACAAAGGGCCACTGAATTTACAAGCAGGTTGACTGGCTCTTAGGAAGGGCTCTGCTGTGCAGGAATGGAATTAGAAGTGAGGAAGTAAATACAGGGCAAACAGGGAAGCCTTCCAAGGAGTTTGCTTCTGAATGGAGGATGGAAGCAGGCTGGATTGACAGAAGATGGGATTTTTAAGCAGCAAAAAATATTTGCTGTGTATTTGATGAAAAGAAGCTAGCATAAAGAGTGCATTTGGAAACTTATGAGATGAATAAACTTAAAATAAAAATGGATTTAGTGATTGCTTTATGGGCTACATTAAAATATTTTCTTATTTAATTCATAAATATTAATATTATCCCAGTTTACAGGTGAGGAACGTGAATTTCAGAGAGTTTAAGAAAATCACTCCATTTACATAGTTAATAATAAGGGTTGTGGGGCTGCATCTGTGTCTGTCTGATTCCAGACCTTGTTTGTGTGTGTGTGTGTGTGTGTGTGTGTTTTAAATGCCTTTAAAAAATTACACAGACAATTTAAGGACGTACTTTTTTTTGATAAAATATCAAAACAATGTAGAAATCCACTGTTAGTCATTTGGTTTAGATCCTACCAGACTCATATGTAATTTCTTTAAAAGATCAGAATCACACTATTACCCTCCAGTGGCTTCCAGTCATTTAAAATCCAAAGTCCTTGGAACCAGGGAATCAAAGTTTACTGGGGAAACTGAATATTCACACAGTCTCAAAATATGCCTCATAAATGATTTATTAGTTGCAAAGCAGGAAATGTACCTATGCAGGGGAAACCATTTTAAATTAGTGATCAAAAGTTTACACCACCACCACCGAGATACTAATAGAATGACGTCTGGGGTCTCCTAAAGTATGCACTGAGGTCGCAGTATTTATGTAACATTATTGCCAAAAATGCAAATGAATTTAATTGTGAGGGAATTTTTATACAAGCAGAAATTGAGGGAAAGCCTACAAAAAACTTACCTGTACTATTAAAAAATATTAATGTCATAAAAGACAAAGAAAGGCTGAGCAATGGTTCTAGCTTAAAGGAAACAAGGAAGCAAAAGATGCATGACGATTAAATGCAATCCTGAATCAGAACAAAAAGGAGAGAGGGGTCCTATGAAGGGCATTGTTGGGGCATTTAGTGAAATTTGAATGTATTAGACAGTAGTATCTTGTCAACGTTCAATTTCCTGAGTTTGATAATCATACCATTATTATATAAGAGTATGCCCTTGCATATAGGAGATTGATAAGAAGTATTTAGGGATTAAGGGTCATGATGTACACAATAACTCTCAAATATGTTTTAAAAAATATTTGCTGAAAGAGATTGATGGAGAAATAAAGCAAACGTGGCAAAATGCTAACCACTGATCAGCTTCTAAAGAGTATATGGGAGTCCTTTGTTGTATTCTTACAATGTTTTCTCAAAATAAAGAGTTAAGAAAAAAATCTATGTCCCTATAGAAGGCCCTCTGAGGTCCCAGTGCTCTTCTATTCCATCTAGTCCCCAGTATGCGCTCTGTTCCAGCCACACATCCCCCACAAGCACCCTCCTGCCTCCAGCCTCACTGCCAGCCCTTCCCTCAGGTCCAAACATCTCCATGGCTACTCCCCGACTTCCCTCAGGCCTCTGCTCAGTGTCACTGCCTTGTTGCCTTCTCTAGAGTCCTCACCACTTCATACCCCCTTCCTCTGTGTGGCAGACATTGTTGGTTGGCTGACCCATCCTCCATTTCCAAGTCCTCTTTCTGTCTGCCTCTGCTTTTGATGCTACAAAAATCAAACAGTTTCCCAGTCTTCTGTCCAACCAGTGATGGCCATACCACAGCATTCTGGCCAATGACATGTGAAAATAACTCTGCTGTTGCCCGTGTTTTTCTTCCTTCTCCTTTATGCCTCTAATGCTGACCTATTGCCTAGAGATACAGCAGACATCTTGTAAGCAAGAGGACAAAAGTCATGGGCTGAGGATGGTAGAACAGGAAGTTAGAAGGAGCGTCTTCAATCCTTGATGGTCTACTCCAGCTTCCATTCCCCTCATCAGAGTTTCTGTTACCTACAGTAAATAAATCCTTATTTATTTAAATCTTTAGCCTCAGCTAATCAGGTTTCTCCTAGAGCTGAGCAGGCTAAAAAAGAAATGATGCACCATGCTTTATTTTTCTTCACTGCGTTTATGATTATTGGACATCGTGGGTTATATTTATCTGTTGATTTGTTTATTGTGAAACTTACACTAGAATATAAGCTTCATGAAGGAATTTGGTCTGTTTTACTTGTATTTGTCTCAGTCCTAGAGCAGAGGTTGACCAGGTAAGATACTTGAGTGATATTAATATTTTTCAGGTTAGTGAAATATTTTGTGACTTGCTTTTCTCCATGAGAATAGCTATAGTTTGACCTATTCTTTGTAACAGCATTCTTTGCAACAGGGACATAATACTGCCTTGGTGCCCCGTGATTTTATTTATCTATTCCCTTATAGTCAGAGATTTCAGTTATTTACATCTTTTCCTTTTCTTAAATTACACACACTGTACATACAACTGTGCACACATGTGAATATTTCTGTAGGACAAACACCCTCCAAAGGGGCTAAATCTGCGTTGTTCCCCACACAGCTAGCATATGACACTAGCCATTACCCTGCATTGTTGGTGAACTGTGTATTAACCAACCTTTATTTCTGCCAGTGAGGGGTTGAGGGTGGGGGGATCATATCAACAATGGTGATCTCATTTGCATTTTCCTGATTACTCGTGGGGTTGATGATCTTTTCATATGTCTGTCAGACCTTGAATTTTCTCTATTACCCTTCACCTCTATTCAAAGTCTATGCCATTAAAAAATTTGTGGTTGCTCTTCGTATATTAATTTATTAATTTTTTTGTTTATTACGTTGCAAATATGTTTTCTCAGCCTTCCACTGATTTTAAAATGTTATTTATAATGTCTTTTATCAAATTAAGGTTTTAATATTTTATGTGATAAAATTGACCCAGTTTTTTCTTTATGACATCTTGACATCTGGCCGTTGTGTCTTATTTCAAAATGTCTTCCCCATTTAATGATTGTCAATATATCTAATAGTATATTCTTTGAAAAAAATGTTTATTTTTAATTTTTATGAGTACACAATAATTGTACACATTAATGGCATATATGTGATATTTTGATACAAGTATACAATGTATAATGATCAAATCAGGATAGCCGGGATATTCATCACCTCAAACATTTATCATTTCTTTGTATTGGAAACATACCAAATCTACTTCGCTAGTATAACATACATTATTGTTAACTATAGGTGCTCTATTGTGCTGCTAAACACTAGATCTTATCCCTTCTGTAATAACTGTAGTTTTGTACCCATGAACCAACCTGTTTTTATCCCCCTTCTCCCACACACTCTTCCCACCTTCTGGTCTCTATCATTCTACACTGTACCTATATGAGAGCAACATTTTTAACTTCCACGAGAGCGAGAACATGCAATAATTGTCTCTCTTGCCGTATTTCTTATTTGTCTTTCTAGCTTATTTTGCTTAACAAATGTCCTCCAGTTCCATCCATGTTGTTACAAATGACAGGATTTTATTCGTTTTTTATGGCTGAATAATATCCTGTTGTGTATATGTACCACTTTTTTTGTTTGTTTGTTTTTCTTTTTGCGACTGAGTCTCACTCTGTCACCCAGGCTGGAGTGCAGTGATGTCATCTCGGCTCATCGCAACCTCCACCTCCCAGGTTCAAGCGATTATCTTGCCTCAGCCTCCTTCCACATTTTCTTTATCCATTCATTCACTAAGGGACACTTAGGTTGAATCTATATCTTGGCTATTGTGAATAGTGCTACAATAAACATAGGAGTGCAGACATCTCTATGATATACTGATTTTCTTTCTTTTGGATATATACCCAGCAATGAGATTGCTGGATCTTATGGTAGTTCTATTTTTTAGTTGTTTTGAGGAAATTCTATACTGTTACTCCTAGTGACTGTACTAATTTACACTGCCACCAACAGTGTATGAGGGTTCCTCTTTCTTCATATCCTCACCAGCATCCATTATTATTAGTCTTTTTGTTCTTTTTGTTTGTTTGTCTGTTTTTGTTTCTGCTTGAAAGTCTCTCATGATCAAGGTAGACTATAATATACATGATGGATTCATCATATGTATTATATATTTTACCCTGTCATGGAATAACAATTACTCAAAATTCTTTAAAAGTAAGCCACTGTTAAATAGATTGTCCATTAAAATGAGTACAGAGAAAGTATTTGATTTTTGTTCTTATCAAAAGTGAGTAGAACATTAAGAATCACTTCAATGCTTCTTTAACAAATTACCTATCATTAACTAGAAATGATCCATCGAGTCTATGATTTAAACTTTTGAGAAAGTTTAGATTTTTGAACAGAGGCATTTAAGATCCTTATGAATGTGGTTTCAATTTTCAAATGGAAAGTACAGATAAAATAAAATGTACATATGATTTTTTGAACAAAAGCTTGAAATTTCATTATTTCTGTGGACCATTTGCATTTTATGGTCAAATCAGCATCTCTAAGATCCACTTTCTAATTAAGAGTGAATATTAGAGAAACAGATGATGACAATTTAAAAGAGATATACTTTATGCTAAAAGATATATCATATTTTATGTAAACATATTTTTAAATATTTTATATTTTTTCCTCCAAGAAAAAAAGAGTCAATTCAATCATGTTCAACAAGTATTTATTTTAAAAACATCTTTTACTTTATTTCAACTCTTCTGACCATTCTTAACAATATTTTGAAACAAAAGTGATCAAAATGACCAAACAAATAAAATAAACACATCTGTTGGCTTCTCTTGTTTTCCTAGCACTCAGAGCCAATGTAGGAAGGCTCTAGTCCAGTTTTCGAAACTGGTTTAGTTCTCCCTTGCTGCACTCAGGGTTTAAGAGTTGAAAATTACATTGNAAGAGTCAATTCAATCATGTTCAACAAGTATTTATTTTAAAACATCTTTTACTTTATTTCAACTCTTCTGACCATTCTTAACAATATTTTGAAACAAAAGTGATCAAAATGACCAAACAAATAAAATAAACACATCTGTTGGCTTCTCTTGTTTTCCTAGCACTCAGAGCCAATGTAGGAAGGCTCTAGTCCAGTTTTCGAAACTGGTTTAGTTCTCCCTTGCTGCACTCAGGGTTTAAGAGTTGAAAATTACATTGAACCTCCCAGGATGAAGATTTAACTTCATGAATATACCCATAGTGATCTTGTAGCAAAAGCTAAACAAAAGAACGATGTGGCCCCGCAACCCCTCTCCTTTTCCTTGCCCCTGTTTTCATTGTAATTACCATAGGAAAGGAAGCTTTGGAAAAACAGAAGGAAGAGAGGAGCAGATGAAAGAATAGATAAAACTCCAATGTCTGCTCGGCCATAAAGCCTGCCAGAAAAGAACTTGGAGAACAAAAGTAGAAAATTCCTTAGAGGAAGAGAAGTATGTAAGGGAATGAGGATGAATGTAAGGAAAGGCACTGAGAAGATTTTTTTAAAAATTTAAATATAACGCCAGGCACAGTAGCTCACTCCTATAATCTCAACACTTTGGGAGGCTGAGGCGGGCAGATCACTTGAGGTCTGGAGTCTGAGACCAGCCTGGCCAACATGGTGAAAACCCATCTCTATTAAAAATACAAAAATTAGCCAAGTGTGGTGGTGCACATCCGTAATCCCAGCTATTCAGGAGGCTGAGGCAGGAGAATTGCTTGAACCCAGGAGGCAGAGGTTGCAGTGAGCCGAGATTGTGCCACTGCACTCCAGCCTGCCTGACAGAGAGAGACTCTATCTCAAAAATAAATGAATACATAAATAGAAATAAAAAATAAAAATAAATTTAAATATATAGACCTAAGTCAAGTATTTCTTTCCATCACAGTAGAAGGGTATCTACTGAAACTTGAAAATACAGAATGATCCTGGAAAGTGATAAAGTGGTCACATTTTTTTCATTAAGGATCCTGGAATTAAGTTGGCAAAGTCATTGAAACACTCCTGACCTTCCTCTTCTCCATTTTTATCACTACTACTCTTTCTGCCACCTCATTTCAATACTATAAGCCATATCTACTCAGATAATCAAAATAGTTCAGGAAACCAAGAAGCTTTTAAATTTTTCTCTCCAAGTGAAAGGATATTCCCCAGGGGTTAGATTTTATAATCCAAAATGGAGGGGAGATCCAGCAAGTTTGTCTTAATGAAATGTAGGCAGCATGAAAATTCATGGCATTCCATCACTCTAAAACTTGAACTCATCCACCAAAGCTACAATAATTAGAAAAAATTATATTGACTTTTAAAAATTCCACTTTTGATTTTTTTCTGCCAATATCAAGAATTCTCCTTGGAAATAAACTGATTACTAAGCTGAAACCAAATAACTGATTTATTAAGACAGAACTAAGCACAATGATTTATATGTCCAGAAAGAATTGCATTTTGTGTTGACAAATTGCAAAGGCACAGATGTACATAAGGTGACATCTGGACTGGCAGGTGGGAGTCAACATTTCGAACTTATTTTCTTTCCGTTTACCCACTCTTGTCTATTTTTCTTCTCTAGCTTCATTAAACTTCACCAGCTTCAGAAGGTCTGGGAAGGCAGTGCATATATGATGTTCTGAAAGCACACCATCCTATGTAAACAATTGTTTTTGGCAATTCAGAGACTTCAGGGTGGTATTGCATCTTTGTTTTACCCCCAAAATAAAATGTTTAGGCCAAAGTTAGAACAGCACGTGCATTTGCTTTCATAACTTGGCATATTCAAACATTACAATGGTACATTGAAAAAAAAGAATTTGATCTTTTTTGCTCTTTCTTTCTTTCTTGGGCCTACACCTTGTCCTAGTTCCATTGTTTTCTCTTTCACAGTACACTTTCATATCTTGGTGTATCTCTTCAGCATCTGTTTCTCCTCAATCATAATTTTCATTCAAGAATAATAACTCTTTGGTCTCTTTGGACGTGTTTTGTTCTGACCTCACCTATGAACTTCACCAGGGTACATTGAAGGTTAACAACTCCATTTCTGGAATTCTCTTGGATCCTTTTTGAGGAAAAATGCCAAAGAATATAAACAGGGCTCAAATGTATCTGGGCTCTGCCAAGTCCTTTGAGGACAGCTCCACAGAGCTATACCTTCTGTCAGCTCCCTTCGGTTCTCACTGTGCCCAGCTTCCCCACGATTCCACATAGGAACTTGCATCTTTCGCTCATGCGGGAAAGGAAACTTTGGATTAATAGAAGTTCCAGAATATTGGTTTATCTAACAACACTCTACCTTGCCCATTAACAGGTAGAAAATTGCTTCTCACTTCACTGAGCTTTCTACCCTCTTCTCTTTTCCATCCCACAGGGTGCTGAATGTTTCCAGTGCTCATTTAAAAATGCTCCCATCAGAGTTACACAAAGAACTTTTCCCACAATTGTTGAAATTGTAGAAAGTTTAGGTGAATGGCATAAGCACTGCTAGAAGTAGTTGGCTGGTTAAGCCGAAATCAAATAACTGATTATTAAGACACCTTCTGTCAGTGCTTTGCCTAAGGGGCACTGGGTCACAGGGTCACTCCATGAACATGCTATCTTTCCTATAACATATGTCAGGCTATTTGCTTCAGCTGTGACTCCTTCTGTTGCAGTAGGCAGTAAACCCAATCCAAAGTGGCTTAAGCAAAAAGAGACTTCATTGGCTTGTATAATTGAGAAGCTCAGAGGTGGTGCTGAATGTGGAGCTCAAAGGCTGCTATATGGCCATCGTTTCTCTCTATACATCTGTTGGCTTTTGTTTCCTGAATGTCTTCTCTCCAGGAGTGCTAGCTCATTCATAGGTGGGCTGTCCCCATCAAACTCATGAGATGGCTGCAGAGGCTCCAGAACTTGTATCCTGTCAGCTTTATTTGCACAGGGGTCACTGAAGTCAGATATTTGACAGTAGAAAGATGAGCCTCATGAAAATGGACTTGCTGTGTATTGAGAAAAAGAAGCAGTCCTGGAGAGCTGATATATTCTTTACCCGGAAACCCCTGCAAAATCCTCATTGTTCTCTGTTGCCATTGCTGATGCTTGGTAACAAAACCTTGCTTCATATCAAGCAGTTTTCATCCTCCCTCCACCAATTGCTTCAAGGGAGCCTAAATTCAGCCCCAACTCCTACACTGAATTCAAGTTCACCTTAGACTCTCATGGTTGCCTCTTTCCTCTTGACTATGATTGATTAGGCAAGAACATATGACACAATTCTGGCCAAGGAGATGTGAGAGGAAGCCAGCTGAAGGCTTTTGAGAAGTGTCTCCTTGCTCTTGAGAAGGAATACACAGGAAAAGATGGCCTTTTCTTCTAGTTGTTGTTGTCTGGACATGATGCCAGCAGCTACTAGTAGCCATAGGAGAATTAGCCCAAAGATCAAGGACTAAGCTGATGTGCTGGGAATGGCATGGCAGAAAGAAGGAAGGAACAAAGGGCTTTGATGACACTGAGGAGCTGCTGTATTAACCAACTCTGGAGCCTTTGGACTTCTTGTGATGTGAGACAATGAATTATTCTTATTGATTAAACTATGTTATGTTGAGTTTTCTGGTTTAAAGGGAATTTGATCTTTTGCTGTTTCATCTCTTGGCCTACACTTTTTGTTTTGGCCTGAACTCTGTAACTGTTGTTTTCTCTTTTACAGTGCATTCAGCTGAAAGCATCTTAAAAGATACTGTCTCGTCAGCTCTAGCTGGGTCACATTCCATTCACTGTGGGATGTGATGTGTGAAGGGACTTAGGCTAGATGATCCAGTAACCTTCTGCAGTGAGATGGGCTCATCCCATCTGACTTCACGGGCAGAGTGTGGAGGAAAAGGAACATCTACTGTGAAATGAGGTTCTGATTTCTATAAAACAGTGAAATATATGCTGTGAAACAAACATATCAGATGTCTAATACTTTGTTCTTTTGAATGTGTCTTACAGAATGGCCTCAAATTGTGAGTACAGTGGGTAAGAAGTAGGCCGCCTCTTACTTCGTCTGGTAGCTCAGTAAACATAACTATGGAGGTGTTTTAGACCACATGTAGATCTGCTATGCCATTGACTCATCCAAATAGACTATGAAAACTTTTCCTGAGTTAGGCTCTCATATCTCTAGCTTTGGAACACAAGCCATTTTGGGGTCATAGCAAAAGACAGTGTGACCCATAGCCAAGACAGACAAAACTGAGTGTTTTACTCAGTTGCCAGATGATCCAGGGTTTCCTAAGAATACTAGAAAAAGCAGGCAGCGATTTAAGCAGCATGTGCCATCCCTCAGGCCCCAAGGTTTTCTGGCACCCTTTTGTCATACTCCCTGAGGTTCAGTTGGTCTCATGGCTCTGACTCAGCGTGGTATGTAGAAGTGTGGGGCCTCAGGTCAGCCTGTGTCTAGTGATTTCAATTCTGCTGTTGGCTGCAATTCCATCTGTCAAGAAAGTTTTGCACTCAGCCATTTGATAGTGGAAGCGTTAGCCCATGAAACTGAATTTCCTGTGTATCTGGAAAGAGAGGCAGCCCTGGAGATCTGACATGCTCTGTGAAAATTAGGGGTTCATTTTTGCTATTGCTGGTTAGTCTCTGCTAAACCTAATATATTTCAACATTTGAGGATTTTTTTAGAAAAGAAAAATTTTTCTATTTTTTATTATGAACTTAAGTAACTTCATGGCAAGAAAATCTAATCAGCATTAAACTATTTATTTCCTTCCAAAGTAATTTCCTCTCTGTCAATGCACAGACATGCATTTTTACTTAGTTATAATTAGTGTGAACATACTCGTTTTTGTTTAAGAAAGTTTTCTTTACCTTGGCATTCGGATTTGTTTTCATAGGCGAAGAAAGCACTGGGAAGGAGAAGGAACCTTTGCTGGCAAGTTGGGAGGATTATATGGGGTCATACTATCTCAGAGTTAAAGAAACCTTAAAGGACCCCACATCCCTCTCCATATCTCTTCTGATGATTCTTTTGTACTCACAGACTAACCAGTGTGGCCTTTTCACTCAAAGGCCTCTCCAGATCTCCACAGCACCAAGGGTGCAGTCTGGCTCCTAAAAGAGGAATGAAATTCCATCCTCAGGTCTGCCATGGCCCACCTGTCTGTCATGGGCATGCACCATGACTCCGGCTTTACTGGACTGTTGGGCTGTCTAATGGTTTTCCTTGCAGAAAGCAAGCAGGAACAATGCTGCTCCGGACTGGTTTTCCATACCATTTCTCTCAAATATCTTCTATTTTCTTAAGTGTGATCACACACCCATGGTTTCCAATCTATCAAAGCATAACATTGCCAATCGCTTTTTTCTAAGTTAAGGAAGTAGCCATGTTGGGTTTAATTAAAAACAGCAACTATTTGTACAGCTGTCCCTAAGTTCATGGCTCATAAAAGGATTAACTTCAGCCTTGCTGCCTAAGTCTTTTGGGAGTGTCACAAAAAAACATTTAGGCTTTTCTGGGCAGTGCCAGGTCTGGGCCTTGAGGCTTGCTGATGCTAGTTCAGCCACCAGGCTCTCGGTGCTCAAGTGGCATCGAACAAAGCAGAGAAGAGCAGAACTTCTAGATACACAACTCCTCCTTCTTTTGTTTGGCGGATGCAAGGCCTTGAAGGCTGCTTCAATAAGTTTCTGAAAATTCCCCTCGGGTTGGGAAAGGCACAGTCTTCCTTTTGCAAGTTTTTCTAGAGCTCTTCGTACTTTCGCCCCAGGGTGGGTCTGTTGCACCCCCACCTCCCAGACCTCAGTGGTCACTGGCAGGCGTCCTTTGAAGGAGGTGGGGGCTGGGTATCCCCGCCGATAGATGCGCCCGCACAAAGCAGCACGTTTTCTCATCAAAGCCCTGGAGAGAGGGAAGAACGAGTGCTCAGCATTTCGCTGATTTTCAAGTGCACACCGAGCAGCGCGTCAGGCAGTTTGGGTCAGAACGCGCCTGATTCGGACTTCGGGCGAAGGCAGAGGCCAGCACGGGTCACCGATTCAGAGCCGGGGGCGGGGCCGACCACACACGCTGTGAGACCCTGAGGCCGAGGAGCCGCGGGTTAGAAAATGTGACCCTGGAGACCCCCACGCCCCCGCCTCGCTCGCTGCTGCTCCACCTGCACGCGGAGCGCGCCGAGCCGCCGGCGGAAGCGATGGCCAGCCCCGCGCCCTTAGTGGCCTCCATCAGCCACCAAATGGTGGCTCTGCAGACCTTGCAGCTGCTGCAGCAGGAGTGGGGCTGGGGGGACGGTCCAGGCGCCCCCGGGAACCCGCGGGACCCGGACCACGTGTTCACCGCTCCAGCCCGTCGCTCAGGCCCGCCGCGGGCCCGGCCAGGGCCCTGGCGCGAGGAGCTGGGCGGGGGCGTGGGGACCAGGAATCGGGGCACCGCGGCCCGGACGAGCTCCCCAGAGGAGGAGGTAGTGCGGGGCGCTGAGGGGGGCGCCGAATTGCTGCCCTTCCCCCGGGACCGCGGGCCCTGCACCCTGGCCCGGATGGCGATGCGCAGCGCGCTAGCCCGCGTGGTGGACTCGACTTCGGAGCTGGTTAGCGTGGAGCAGACGCTGCTGGGGCCCCTCCAGCAGGAGCGGTCCTTTCCCATCCACCTGAAGGTGAGTCTGGCCCGCGCCATCCGCTCTGACGTGCACGGCAACCCCCAGTCCTCCAAGGGTGGGGCTGCTGGGATGGCGGTGGGTTGATCGCAGGATCCCAAACACTGCTGCCCACTGTGATTCAGCCCCAGTGGGAGAAGAAAGGGGGCGGGGGACACGCTGGGGACTCAGCAGGAGGGGCAGAGATCCCCAGACCCACCTGAGGCCCGCCTGGCTGGCACAACCGAGATGTGGGGACTGCGTTGCCAAAACCTCCCCCTGGAACTCCTTCCTCTCTCACAGAAATCAGCTTCCTGCGCTGGAAAGGCCCTTTCCACACCTGCAGCTTGTAGGGATGGATAGAGGACAGCTCCCCCCACCCACTTTCCAAATTAATAACGCTTCCTCCAGAGCCTTAAATACACTTACTAAGTCCTTTCTGCCTTTTGTATGATGAAATCATCTACATTTATTTAAAGTTCCTTCACATTCATGAATCACTATTATTTTTTGCATAAATCCAATTCCCCACGGAGCTAAGGGGTCTTACAGAGTCAACCTAAATTATCATAAAGGGGGGTGAGAGCCGGGTGGCTCCCGGGTGTTAAAGCGTGAATACTAATGCTAAACTCTTGCTAAGTCACCCAGCTCATATAGGTAGGGCACATTTCCTCTTAAGGTACCAAACTGTGTTAGCCAGTTTAGCTGGGGAACGGAGCAGCTGTCTCCCAGGCTGAGTGAGATTGCGGAAATCTGGGGGTCTGCGTTTCAGTCCTGGACTTGCCATTAACTAACCTAATTGGTTTAAGGTCACAGATCTCTCTGAGACATTCTGGCTTTCAGATTTTGACCAGGAGCATTGCTGTATTGATTCCCCTGGGGCATCTAGCAGAAGGGAGTCGGGAGGAGAGCTTAGAATATGTCTCAAGAGTTGCTATTCTGTACAAGCCAAGGTTTGGAAAAAGTTGCTATATATTAAGTTGCACTATACACTGTAAAAGATTTATTTAAAATCAAACATAATAAAGCCTATTATATACCCAAATAGGTATTGTTTCTCTTCATTGGGGTTTCTCAATCTCTGTACTATTCACATTTTGACCTGGCTAATTCTTTGTTGTCAGGGGTTGTCCTGTGTACGATGTTTAGCATCATCTCTCACCTCTGCCTGTTAGACGCCAGCAGCATATTCCTCGCCGCAAGTTGATACAGCCAAAAATGTCTCCAGACACTGCCAAAGGTGGTGGGGGTGGTGGGGTGGGAGGCAAGATGAGAAGCACTCCTACACTCACTTTAGAAAGTTAGAAAATGAAGCTGCATTTCACCAAATGCTCTCCAATGTAAGATGTACTTTTTCTTTTTTTTTGGTATCACCAAAATTTTTTTAATTCTGTCATTAAACTATGATATACCATTGATTATAAGTTACATGCAAATTTAAGGGTTTTTTTTTTTGTTTTGTTTTTGAGACAAGGTCTACCTGTGTTGACAAGGCTGCAGTGTGGTAGCCATTCACAGGTGCAATCATAACACTACAGCCTCAAGCCCTGGGCTCAAGTGATCCTCCCGCCTCAGCCTCCTGAGTAGCTGCAACTACAAATATGTGCCACCACATCTGGCTTATTTCAGGGATTTTTTTAAAAATGTGAATAAAAGTGCATTTTTAAATAGATGAAATATGAACTTGTGATGTCAGTAACACATACAGGGCATAGATAAGGCTGGCAAAAAGAGAGACTGATAATCAATTTTACCTAAGGTGACCCTGGAAGGCTTCTCAGAGGAGGCAGCCTTTAAAAAAAAAGTACATATTATTTCCCAGACATTAAAGGGAAAAATATTTCAGGGGAATCCTTTGGTCAAGGCCCAGCAGCACTGAAAGGGCCTGAGGCTCTGGAGGAATGACAGTTAAGTTCAATATGGCAGAAGGCAAAAACTGATGCTGGAGACACAAATGGGGGCCAGTTAGGGAAAGGCCTGTGTGTCATGCTGAGGACCTTGGATTGTCTTGCAAGCAGAGGGTAGGTAGATCAAGGAAGCCTGGATAAATCACAGAAGGGTAGGTTTCCATTTGAAAGTCAGGTCAGAAGACAATTTTCTAAGGGCTTGACCCAACTCAGTGGCAATGGACTAAACCCCATGTCCTCTGCTCTGGAAGCAGTCCACTATAAACTATGCCATTTTAGCTTAATGCCACAGTCACTTCTACTTGGAAATCCTTTTGGCCCTTTCCAACTGACTTTTGATTCTAAACATTTTCCATCCTCCTCAAGCCTTCTTCATCCAAACCTCAACCCTCTCACACCTTTTCTGAGAAAGTAGAGGCCGGTGGACACAAATATCTTTCTATCTAAAAAACTGCATTGCTACTCATCTTCATTTTTGTCTCTAAAATTTAAGTGCTGCCCCCCATCCCCACGTATATTCATGTTAATTCCACTGGAGCAAATCTTTCACTTGCTCCTGGACCTGTTTCTATCAATTTTCTCTCTCCTTACATTTTCTACTGTCCTGTCTCTGCTGACACTCTTGGTCCATAACACTCTTTACCTACCCACCCCTTGAATCCCATCCTTCCCTTCCTTGTCATGAGCAAACTTTGAAAACATTTAGATGTATTGCTACCACTTTCTAGAAGTATACAGCTACTGGAGTCTGCTGTTCACCCACAGGGGGGATAATGAGTTTTAGGGCCCCTGGAAACAGTCAGGGCTTTCAAGAGAGAAGCAGAGAGCAGTTTCTCTGTATGATTTGTTCCCTTGGCAGCACCTAGGAATTTTGTTTGATTTGCTGTTTGCAGAACAGGTAATATCTCCGTTTGGTTTGTAGATTAATGATTACACAGCACTTAGACTTGAGGAGATGGCATTCTGTCTTTCCAGGGGGCCGGTTATGCAGACTTAGCTTCCTTAATACTAGTGTTAATTCAAATGACTTGGAAGGATGTTTTGTATATTTTTAAATCAGGAACATACAGATTTTGTACAATAGAATGATTTCAGAAATCCCTGCAGGAGGATTTCTGTGAATGGAAATAACTACTGTGTATCATTTAGAAGTACGTGGGAACCTCTCCAACATCAGATCTCTTTGGTGGTGTTACTTACCACAGAAGGTAGGAGGGAGATTCACTTGAATTAAAGCCCATGGTGCAGATGACGGGCATTAGAGATCCTGCAGTGGAGACAGCATAGCACAGTAGTCACGTCCCACGGAGCATTTCAAACCTACTCTGTCACTTCCTACATTGGCCCTTGGGTAAGTTATTTAGCCTTTCTGTCCCTCAGTTTCCTCCCTGTATAGTGAGGATAATGGTATCTAACCTAAAGGGTTACTGAGATCATGCATTTAGTCAGTGGCTTCCCAAAGTTAGTCTCCATCTATCTGAGTTATTATGATTATCATTATTATTACTGTTAACAGATTGATGCCTCATGAATTCTTATTGACTGTTATTTTTGTGAATTCTATTCTTGATATTAATGAATATGATCCATTAACTCTGTGTCTATTTTTCTGGAACTATTGACAAAAGCAGACTTAGGATGATCTAAAGAGATTTCCAGGAAGCCTACACTATCTAGAGGTCAGCTTTAGCCTCATGCCTAGTGACAGGCTTAGAGGTGTCACCAGTGAGTGACTCACTGATCAATCCACCAGAAGGTTAAGGCAGTGAAATTTGCAGCCATGAAGGCAGAAAAATTCTCACCGCAATGATAACAGACATTTTAAAATGGAATTTTACTCTTTAATTAAAGAAACCAACACAATATTCCTTTGAACACTTAGAAATCATCATACACATGCAAACACCCATGCAGTGAGTTTCTTCATGGTGGATGAAAAATGCTTAACAGTACCGAATCTTATTACATTTGGTGCAGAGGCTAGATTTAACCAGCTTAACAAACATTTATAACAGGAGGAAACTGAGGCTTGGAGGAATTGAGGACTTTGCTCAAGACCCTGCAGCTAAGAAGCGATGGGTTTTATCTAACTTATTCTCCTACATCACAGTGTTGCCCTTAAGGGCGTTATGAACATCATGCTGAAATTGTGTACATGAGAGATCTTAGGGGCGATAGTCGTACATGCTGTGCACTGTGTACACTGCTTGGACTACAACAGTCACATTGTAGCCAGCAGAGCTGCCATAGCAAAATACCACAGACGGGGTGACTTAAATAACAGACATTTATATTCTCCCTGTTCTAGAGGTTGGAAGTCCAAAATCACGGTGCCAACAAATTCCATTTCTAGTAAGAGCTTCCTTCCTGGCTTGCAGACAGCTGCCTTCTTGCTGCGTCCTCACATGGCCCATCCGCAGTGCGTGTAGGCAGAGAGAGAAAGCTTTGCATGTCTTTGGTGTCTCTTATAAGAACACCAGTCTCATCAGAGTTGAGCCGCTTTATAACTTCATTTTACCTTAATTGCCTCGCTAAGACCCTGTCTCCAAATACAGTCACATTGGGGGTTGAGCATGTGAATGAGGGGACCACACAGTTTAGTCCATAACGCTGAATGATCTCTGCACCTCCTTCCATCGTGGCCGCCTGATATAGTGACAGAAAGCACTAGGTAAAATCAGGAAATCACCATCAAACTAGTAATACTAGCAGGAATGCCTTCAACATTTGCCACCCGAAGGGAGCATAGAAGCGTGCAGGACACCAGGAGGAAGCTAGTCTAGGATTTTTTGAACTGCTGAAAATGACTAATTCACATAAGGACCGTTAGCCAAGCCAATTATGAGTTACTCTGATTGAGTTTTGTCTATCTTCCTTTGAGAATTAAAAACATTTACAGTTTCCAAGAGTTCTGTTCTGAAGCAAGTTTCATGGAAATTGTGGCGGAAGCTAACTTTCAGAGGCAGAAGAACGTTTTTGCCCTTGTAGATGAAACCTGCCTGTGAGCTCACCCATTTCAATGAGCGCATTATTATTCCCGCATGTTTGATGGTCCTTGCTGGTTTTCTCATTCTGTGGTGCAAGAGCAGCAGTCATAAAACTGCTGGCTTTGGCTTCACAGTCATTGCAAACTGCAAGTATGAATATTGACTTGTTCAGAGGAATACATTGATGATAAGCGCTTTTTTTGCCCACAGGTAAAAAAAAAAATAATAAGCAAATCTTTCACTTGCCCCTGGAGCTGTTTCTATCAACTTTCTCTCTCCTTATACTTTCTACTGCCCCCTCTCTGCTGACCCTTTTGGTTCATAAACATGCTCAAAGCTTTCTCTATGTAGCCAGCCCCATGAGGCCCCATACTTCCCTTCCTTGTCATTAGCAAACTTTGAAAACTGAATGTGCCGCTGCCACTTTCCAGAAGTATCTATATTTGGTAATATCAAGAATAGAATTCACAAAAATAACAGTCAGTAAGAATTCATGAGGCATCAACCTTTTAACAGTAATAATAATAAAATAATAATCAAATCTTTTTCCCATTGGGGAAAAAAGCACTCATCATCATCTTCCTCTGAACAAGTGAAACTAGCTTCTGCAAATTTGAGAATTGTGTCTTCAAAGACTACTAACATACTATTGAAGACATAAATGCTCACGGTTATATAATCAGTAGCCATAGCCAAGGTGGTGCTCATTATCTGTGACAAAATCATGCTTTTATGTTAGAAAAAAGGTGCAGTGATGAGTCACAGAATTTCTGTTATTCTCTCCCCCTAACCCATGGATAAGGTGACTGCTCTAGAAGTAGCTTATGTATAACTTTGCAATTTCTTATAATATGAATGATATGAAAATCAGCACCTAAAAGCTTTCTGAAATGAACATTTGGGGAAAGATACTTCGGAAAAGGCCTAAAACAAAACTACTTATGTTTGACATCTTCGTGAAAATGTTACAGTGTTTTATTTTACAATTTTTGGGTTTGCCTGGTGAGCACCCCTGAATCAAGTGCTTATACCCATCACAAAAGTGCTTTTGACTGGATTTTCAACTGGAAATGGTGCTGTACCCAAAGCAAATGCATCAGGAGCCTTAGTTATTTGTGAGCATTTCCAGTGGGTCTACCACAAGTAAAAATGTTTAATTTCCTGTGGATGATAGACTTTTTAATGGTGACTGGCTAATACTTCGGTTCTTCATTGGGTGTTTTATTAATACACAGTTACACATCTATTGAGACTGACCTTGGGTTCAGGTGATGGATGACTGCTCTGGGCCCTGTGATTTGTAGTTCAAAGCCAGATGTTGATGAACCAAATGAAGTTGGGGCAAATCATGATTCATGATAGTATGTTTTCCATAACATCCCAGTAAAACAGAAAAAGTCACTCCCCTTTTATGTAGACAGCCAGTGTAGAGGGTGCTAATGGGTCTGGAGAAGGGATTTGTATTCTTTTGTTGGGCCCAGCACTGGACTGCTTTAGTGGAGAGCAACCTGCTGGCCAGGGAGAAGTTTATTAAGGACAGGCCTCAACACAGACTTCTTCCTTCTTTACTCCTTCCTTTCTCTCTTTCTTTTTTCTTTCCTTTTTTTTTTTTTTTTCCTTTTTTTTTTTTTTTTTTCCTTTTCTGAGACGGAGTCTCGCTCTGTCACCCAGGCTGGAGTGCAGTGGCACCATCTCGGCTCACTGCAAGCTCCGCTTCTCAGGTTCAAGCCATTCTCCTGCCTCAGCCTCCCGAGTAGCTGGGACTACAGGCGCCCGCCACCACGCCTGGCTAATTTTTTTGCATTTTTAGTAGAGATGGGGTTTCACTGTGTTAGCCAGGATGGTCTTGATCTCCTGACCTCGTGATCTGCCCGTCTCAGCCTCCCAAAGTGCTGGGATTACAGGCGTGAGCCACCGCGTCTGGCCTCTTTTTTTCTTTCTTCCCTCTGTCTTTTTCTTCTTCTCCTCTCTCTTTCCTTCTCTTTCTTCTCTTCTGTTCTCTTTCTCTCTGCCCTCCCACCCCCAACTCTCCATCTGTTTCTTTCATGCTCTCTGTAGAGGATGTGAAGCCTTCAGGGAGAGCTAGAGGGGGAAACGTGAGAAGAAACAAGCTTGTGGAGGCCAGTGTAAGAGAATAAAACTCAAGGTACCTCAAGACGTGACTCTTTTGAAAAGAGCCAACTTGCTGTAAAGCCGGTGGTTGAGTACGAACTGATTTACAATTTACGTAGATTTAGAAGTGATTTTGAAGGTGACATGGTAGGAGAAAAAAGCACAATCCATGTGGATTGTTTAAATGTTATCTGCATTTTAGAGCCGATTAAGTCATATTGGGTTTTTGACTTTATTATCCACTGGCGTTGGTTTTGGAAAACAGGCTTTCAAATGGACTCACGCTGCTAGATTCTTTTTGTCTTCAAGACTTCAGTTATGATGAGAGTGTTTATTTTCAGTACCAAGCTTTAAAAAAAGGCTTAGCTTGTCTTTCCTTTTAAGACTTTGCAGGTGCATTTTCAGTTGTTCAAGAATTCCAGATGTGTGCATTCCTAATAAATGCACAATGCGGAATGCAGAAAAGTACACGGTGTGGCGGTTTTTCCGAGACCGCCCTCACAGCGGGTAGGAGAGAACAGAGCTGAGGAAAGGAGACCTCCAGCTGGGCGGTCTCTGATTAGCTCAGTGGTTTGTAGTTCTCCTTGAAGAGGTCCTTCACATCCCTTGTAATTTGTACTCCTTGGTATTTTACTCTCTTTGTAGCAATTGTGAATGGGAGTTCTCTCATGATTTGGCTCTCTGTTTGTCTATTATTGGTGTATAGGAATGCTTGTGATTTTGCACATTGATTTTGTATCCTGAGACTTTGCTGGAGTTGCTTATCAGCTTAAGGAGATTTTGGGCTGTGACGATGGGGTTTTCTGAATATACAATCATGTCATCTGCAATTCTACATGGGGTGTAGAAGATTCCATGCCTTGAATATCTTTCGAATAGCCAAGCCCTCCCAATCACGCTGCAGGGAGGAGGGACGGGCCAACAGGACAGTCTTCCATTTGGATGCAATCCTTGCCAATTTTTGAGCTTCGTACCACTCATAACACTCAGCCAACCTTAAGAAAAATAGTGTGAAGATGGCCAAAAAAGAAATATGCAACGATTCACCTGTAGGCATTTTGTTCCATCCCAAAACTGGTTTAGTGCTTCTCCCACTTGCTTCCAAGAAGCCCCTGTCACCCTGCTGGAGCAACTACAACTCTATAATTCCTGCCAGTCTTGTCTCCCACACCACATGGCCAAGCTTGGCTCTGTAAGTCATTACTGTACCTGGCATCATATGGGATCTGGGGTGAGTCTGATGAATGTTTGAGTTCTGAAATAGAGGAGTTAATTTTTTAATTATACTTTAAGTTCTGTGCAGAACGTGCAGGTTTGTTACACAGGTCTACGTGTGCCATGGTGGTTTGCTGCACCCATCAACCCATCATCTACGTTAGGTATTTCTTCTAATGCTATCCCTCCCCTAGTCCACCACCCCCCTGCAGGCCCCGGTATGTGATATTCCCCTCCCTGTGTACATGTGCTCTCATTCTTCACCTCTCACTTATGAGTGAGACCATGCGGTGTTTGGTTTTCTGTTACTGTGTTAGTTTGCTGACAATGATGGCTTCATCCATGTCCCTGCAAAGGACATGAACTCATCCTTTTTAATGGCTGCATAGTATTCCATGGTGTGTATGTGCCACATTTTCTTTATCTAGTCTATGATTGATGGGCATTTGGGTTGGTTCCAAGTCTTTGCTATTGTGAAGAGTGCTGCAATAAACATATGCATGCAGGTGTCTTTATAGTAGAATGACTTATAATCCTTTGGGTCCATACCCAGTGATAGGATTGCTGGGTCTAATGGTATTTCTAGTTCTAGATCCTTGAGGAATCACCACACTGTCTTTCACAATGGTTGAACTAATTTACACTCCCACCAACAGTGTAAAAGCATTCCTATTTCTCCACATACTGTCCAGCATCTGTGTTTCCTGACTTTTTAATGATCTCCGTTCTAACTGGCATGAGATGGTATCTCATTATGGTTTTGATTTGCACTTCTCTAATGACCAGTGATGATTAGCTTTTTTTTCATATGTTTGCTGGCTGCACAAATGTCTTCTTTTGAGAAGTGTCTGTTCATATCCTTCGCCCACTTTTTGATGGGGTTGTTTTTTTCTTGTAAATTTGTTTAAATTCTTTGTAGATTCTGGATATTAGCCCTTTTTCAGGTGGATAGATTGCAAAAATTTTCTCCCATTCTGTAGGTTGCCTGTTCACTCTGATGATAGTTTCTTTTGCTGTGCATAAGCCTTTAGTTTAATTAGATCCTATTTATCAATTTTGGCTTTTGTTGCCATTGCTTTTGGTGTTTTACTCATGAAATCTTTGCTCATGTCTTTGTCCTGAATGGTATTGCCTAGGTTTCCTTCTAGGGTTTTTATGGTTTTAGGTCTTACATTTAAGTCTTTAATCTATCTCGAGTTAATTTTTGTATAAGGTGTAAGGAACGGGTCCAGTTTCAGTTTTTGGCATATGGCTAGTCAGTTTTCCCAACACTATTTATTAAATAGGGAATCTTTCCCCATTGCTTGTTTTTGTCAGGTTTGTCAAAGATCAGATGGTTGTAGATGTATGGTGTTATTTCTGAGGCCTCTGTTCTGTTCCATTGGTCTCTATATATGTTTTGGTACCAGTACCATGCTGTTTTGGTTACTGTAGCCTTGTAGTATAGTTTGAAGTCAGGTAGCATAATGCCTCCAGCTTTGTACTTTTTGCTTAGGATTGTCTTGGCTATACGGGCTCTTTTTTGGTTCCATATGCAATTTAAAGCAGTTTTTTCTAATTCTGTGAAGAAAGTCAATGGTAACTTGATGGGAATAGCGTTGAATCTATAAATTACCTTGGGCAGTAAGGCCATTTTCACAATATTGATTCTTCCTATCCATGAACATGGAATGTTTTTCCATTTGTTTGTGTCCTCTCTTATTTCCTTGAGCAGTGGTTTGTAGTTCTCCTTGAAGAGGTCCTTCACATCCCTTGTAATTTGTATTCCTTTGTAATTTTATTCTCTTTGTAGCAATTGTGAATGGGAGTTCACTCATGATTTGGCTCTCTATTATTGGTGTATTGCTTGTGATTTTTGCACATTGATTTTGTATCCTGAGACTTTGCTGGAGTTGCTTATCAGCTTAAGGAGATTTTGGGCTGAGACGATGGGGTTTTCTGAATATACAATAATGTCATCTGCAAACAGAGACAATTTGACTTCCTCTCTTCCTGTTTGAATATGCTGTATTTCATTCTCTTGCCTGATTGCCCTGGCCAGAACTTCCAATACTATGTTGAATAGGAGTGGTGAGAGAGGGTGTCCTTGTCTTGTGCTGGTTTTTCAAAGGGAATGCTTCCAGCTTTTGTCCATTCAGTATGATATTGGCTGTGGCTTTGTCATAAATAGCTCTATTATTTTGAGATATGTTTCATCAATACCTAGTTTCTTAAGAGTTTTTAGCATGAAGGCTGTTGAATTTTATCAAAGGCCTTTTCTGCATCTATTGAGATAATCATGTGGTTTTTGTCATTGGTTCTGTTTATGTATGAATTACATTTATTGATTTGCATATGTTGAACACTCCTCAGCAAATGCAAAAGAATGGAAATCATAACAAACAGTCTCTCGGACCACAGTGCAATCAAATTAGAACTCAGGATTAAGAAACTCACTCAAAACCACACAACTACATGGGAACTGAACAACCTATTCCTGAATGACTATTGGATAAATAACAAAATTAAGGCAGAAATAAATAAGTTCTTTGAAACCAATGAGAACAAAGATACAACATACCAGGATCTCTGGGACACAGCTAAAGTAGTATTTAGAGGGAAATTTATAGCACTAAATGCCCACAGGAGAAAGTGGGAAAGATCTAATATTGACACCCTAATATCACAATTAGAAGAACCAGAGAAGCAAGGGCAAACAAATTCAAAAGCTAGCATACAAGGTATAGAATGAGTCAAGCTTGCAGTCTGGTGCCGAGTAGGTGCTCAGGCGTGTAGGACAGACCAGTGTTCTTCAAAACAATGAATAACTACAATTAGAGCAGAACTGAAGGAGATAGAGACATGAAAAACCATTCAAAAAATCAATGAATCCAGGAGCTGGTTTTTTGAAAAGATTAACAAAATAGATAGACTGCTAGTCAGATTAATAAAGGAGAACAGAGAGAATAATCAAATAAATACAATAAAAATGATAAAGGGAATATCACCACTAATCCCACAGAAATGCAAACTTCCATCAGAGAATACTATAAACACCTTTGTGCAAATAAGCTAGACATTCTAGAAGAAATGGATAAATTCCTGGACACATATACCCTCCCAAGACTAAACCAGGAAGAAGTTGAATCCCTGAATAGACCAATATCAAGTTCTGAAATTGAGGCAGTAATGAATAGCCTACCAACTAAAAAAAGCCCAGGACCAGACGGATTCACAGCCGAATTCTACCAGAGGTACAAAGAGGAGCTGGTACCATTCCTTCTGTAACTATTCCAAATAGTAGAAAAAGAGGGACTCCTCCCTAACTCATTTTATGAGGCCAGCATCATCCACCAAAACCTGGCAGAGACACAAGAAAAAAAGAAAATTTCAGGCCAATATCCCTGATGAACATCGACGCAAAAATCCTCAATAAAATACTGGCAAACTGAATCCAGTAGCACATCAAAAAGCTTATCCACCGTGATCAATTCAGCTTCATCCCTGGGAGAAGTTAATTTTAACTCTGTCACTAACTTGCTGTGTTACTTAGCTACATCATGTACTCTCCCCAAGCCACATTTCTTTTCATCTGTCATGGATTGTGATGAGCGCTGAGTGAGACAAGGTATAGAATGAGGCAAGCTCGCAGTCTGGTGCTGAGTAGGTGCTCAGGCTTGTAGGCCAGACCAGTGTTTTTCAAAAGCTGGTTTGTATGTTACTCTAATGATTGAAAGTGTTCAGGAACTTTACTCTGACGTTCAAGGCTTTCCATACAACCATATCCTCATATTCTACACAAAATTCTATTCTTTTCAGACTTTCTCCTTCTCCCTGACCCAGCCCCTTCTTGACTCCACACTTTGGCTTCTGTTATTTATTCTGATTACAGGGGCCTATGAGCCAAATAATGCTTTCTTCCACACCACCTATCTATCTTGTAGTATCTAATATAGTCTTTCCCACCTACCACTTCTCTGATACTTCATGCAAGCCTCCATTCTCCTCTTCTGCAAAAAGCTTACTAATGGCCTCCACCTTTGTTGTTGAACTTTAATCTTATTTTTGTGACATTCCTACTGAACAATTGCAAATAAATTTCATCTCACCAATTAGATTCTAAGTTTCTATAGGGCAGATTTTTTTTTGTTTTCTTTCTCTTTTCTTTTCTTTTCTTTTCCCTTCCCCTTTCTTTTTCCCTCTACCCTCCCCTCCCCTCTCCTTCTCCTTACTGATCTCCCAATGTCTAACAGAGTCCGCCATAACTTTAGTTATTAATGTAAAGGAGCACCTAAAAATAAAAAGAGTTTCCATATACACGAGCTAGTTTGACTTTTGAAACCCCTCCATGTGGTAACTATTATTGTTTCCATTTTACAGATCAGAAAACTGAGTGTTCCATAGGCATAATGGCTTGGCCAAAGGGGTAGAACCAGCATTCAGATGGCAAGTCCAGTGCTCTTGAAGGAATGAGCTCTGTCTCCATCCCCGGGGTCTTTGTAATGGCTTGGAGAGCTTCCTGTTCTAATTAACATCTGCAAAGTTCCTGTGCCATGTGGGGTAACATACAGGTTCTGAAAATTAGGATATGGACATCTTTGGAAGGCTGTTACTCTGCCTACCACGGGCAGATGTATGCTAAAAATTAATAAGCCATAATGTAAAATCTAGAGCTATTTCTTTGAATGGATTGCCTCCTAAGCACATGAATTTCTCTAGTGTGTCCAAATGAATTTTGAACAATAAAACCCCAGCACGCTATAGGAAGGAGTCACATGACAGAATGAGCTTTGCATGAACCCTGTGCTGTGCTTAAATTATGAGTGTATACATGTCTATTCTTCCATAGAATTGGGGTTTTGTGTTTTTACCATAGCCCTCATCATATTGCAATGGATATTTGGTATATGATCTATGTGTCTCATTTCCCCCTAGTAGGTTATAAGCACTTTATAGATCAAGTACCATATCTTACTGCTTTTTATCCAGCCATGTGGTGGAGGCTTGATACACATTTGAAATAAATTTAACTAATTCATTTAGCTGAGTTAAATAGGCCAAGGCCATTACCCCAATAGATCAGTTGAGTCACATGAGAGTATCTCAACTGGCTTAAAAATGTAAATGCTGGCCATCAATTTGGACCGCTGTAGCAATCAATACATTTCATATCTAGAGTCTGAAATTACACAAGGCTTTAGAAGTTTCAAAATCTACTTTTAGATTGCTCAACCATGTAGTTCTAATTCTGGCAAAGTACTCAAAGCATCGTGTAGGATATTACATCATTTCTGGGAGCATCTGGGATTTGCTAAATAAAAGCGGATGGGAGGATAGGCTCTGTCATTGAATGGAAAGCATCCTGAGTGAAATCATCACCAATATTGATCATGTGATTTTCTACTGAAAGCCTGTGAGCCATTTAATATACTATTGCCTTAATGCTGTGACTTGTGACCCCTACCTTCCACTGCAGACTCAGCAGAAGTTTGGTTGAAGGCAATGATTATTGGATCCAGAGTTGGCCTTCAGACCTTCTTGAATGGTAGAGAAGCACTCACCTGTTTTATTTTTCCCTACCCTGGCTTAAGAGTCCCATGGAAAGCCTATTCCTATTAATTTGTTTTCTTTGACTGCTAATATATTTGAGAAAGGATAAAAAGGAAATACTGTACTAGAATAGTTTGCAAAGCTTGCCAGAGATCTGAAGTTTGCCTAGGGCCTCAGGGACCAGTACAGCCCAGCAGTCGACTTTTATTGTACGTGTAATTTCCCCAAACGATGCCTTCTTTGATTCTTTACAGTAAAATGTGAAATTGACTTCAGGTTTTCGGCCCACAACTATATTTTTAAAGGCATTTTAGTCTTCCTTGGGTGATGAATTCCTTTGCACACTGGCTAATAGGCATACGTCGGCACACGTTTTAGTGGTTCCTTCTATTTTGAATTTCCCCTTGCATGTTTTCTTTGATCCTTATACTTTGTACTTAGTGTTGGATTACTTCTATAAAGCAATTGGACAATTTCCCTTGATGTGGATCTTGAGGAAATAGTCCAGAGTGATTTTTCTCTCCTACTTTCCCATTCCCTAGCAGTATGCTTCAGCACACAGGCCACCCCATAAGCTATGGGACAGATCATCTACAGCAGGGATATCCAATTTTTTGACTTCCCTGGGCCACATTAGAAGAAGAATTTTCTTGGGTCACACATAAAATACACTAACACTAATGACAGCAGCTGATGAGCTAAATTAAAAAAAAAATCTCTCTCACACACACACACTTACAGTGTTTTAAGAAAATTTACAAATTTGTGTTGGGCCGCATTCAATGCCATCTGGAGCCACAGGTTGGACAAGCTTGATCTAAACAGCTCTTTGACACCTTCTGGGCAGAAATGAGCAACACACAAAGGTAGGGAAGCAAGAATGCTTTAAAGAGAAAAGAACAAAAAGTATGGTAGCTTGCGAATCCTTGAGCGTGGTATGGTTCTGTCCCGGCATCTAGCTCGCAGGTGGTCCTGCTGCCACTGTTTGCTATGTTGAAATGAACATTGGCTTTGTTTCCGGCGGATGTTTTCAAATAAGTACTTTGTCAGAAACCCAGGTCCTTCTCAGTCAAAAAAACAGGGTTTTTCATAGGGAGAAGAATAGTTTCTCCTTATAGACAGAATTAGGAAGAAAACTCTGGTCCCTCATCAAACTTTGGTTCAACTTTTAGTTCTTCCTTCCATTTTCTTTTGAATGACAGTATCTGTTTCTCTTTTCCTACATTATTTAGTTGAATTTTTAGCTCATGAGTTTTCAGAGATTATTCTTTATTTACATAATCATTTAAGTCAAAGCGTTTCTCACTGTGGCTACATCCCACAAATTTGTGATATAGTTCAGTATAAAGTATCTGAAAATTTCAATTATTTTTTTTCACTGATCCATGAATCATTTAGCAGTGGATTTTCTAAGTCACACATGTTTTAGGAAGGGTATCTATGTTATTGATTTCTCATTTATTTGCATTGTGATTTGCATGATAGAGACTTTCTGATATTTGTTGAGATTTGCTTTGTGACATTATAATGTAGTCAGCTTTATAAATAGTCCACATATGTTTGACAATAATGTACATTTTCTTATTTCCATTGGTTCAAGCTTGTGGTTAGTGTTTTTCAATCTTTCTCTGTTTTGTTGTTTGATCAATCTAGTTTCAGAGGAAGCTAGGTTAAAATCAGCTTGTATGTGTGTAGACTGAATGTACGTTATGATTATCATATTAGGGACATACAAGTACAAAATTGTGACATCTTCTTGGGGAATCATTGATTTTATTACTCATAGTTTATTTTATCCCCAATAATGATTTTTTTATGGTTTTATTTTGGCTTCTCTTTGCTTGGCATATATTTTAATATCCATTCATTTTCAATCTTTATGTGGTTTTAGTTTTAAATGTGTTTCTTGTAAACAGCCTATAAAACCAACATAGTAATCACTATCTTCCAAAAGGTGAGTTTATTGCTTTGTTATTTGTTGTGCTTTCTGATATGTGTAGGCTTCCTACTACTATCTTATTTAGTGTTTTCTGTTTACCTTGCCTTATGTTTGTATCTTTATTTCTCCAGTTTACCTTCTATATACATAGGGTCAATAATCTGTTTTTCCTTTTTCTTTGAGACAGGGTCTTGCCCTGTTGCCCAGGCTGGAGAACAATTGCATGATTATTGCTCACTGCAGCCTTGACCTCCTGGGCTCAATGTGATCCTCCCACCTCAGCCTCCTGAGTGGGTGGGACCACAGGTGCATGCACTCTTGCCCAGATAATTTTTGCATTTTTTTTTTTTTTTTTTTAGAGACAGGGTTTTGCCATGTAGCCCAGGCTGGTGTCGAACTCCTGGACTCAAGCAATCTGCTTGCCTTAGCCTCCCAAAGTGTTGGGATTACAGGTGTGAGCCACTGTGCCCAGCCAATAAAATTTTAATTCATCTTTTCCCTCTGCTGATTTTTAAGTTTTATGTGTTATTTCTCTACTTTTAATAATAACTCTTACATTTTTCACACATGTACCTAACAAGTCTGAAATGTATGAGCTTGCCACCTTTCTCTTGAATAATACAGTGCTTAGAGTGCCACTCCATTCGACATGTCACTGCTGTTCAGCATTTGAGAAACATCTTGCTCAGATGGTTCTAAAATGAACCGTCATTCATTTACCACATTTAGATGTCCTAAACTCCACGTTAGTTGTTATAATTTTTGTTTTAAACAATAAATTCTTTAGATTTATACCATGTTTCTGAGTTTCTTTGTTCACTGTTGCATCCTGAATCTCAACCATTTTCAGTTGAATTTCCTCTGTCAGAATTATGTCTTCAGAAATATCTGAGAGTCTATTAGTGGTAATTCTGTCCTCTTAAATGAGAGCATATTTATTTTTCCCTGAGTTTTAACTGATAGTTTAGTAGGAATAAACAAAATTCTAGGTTGACAGTTATTTGAGGCTATTATTCCATTGTCTTCTCTATTGTTGTGGTATCTTGTCATACCTTGAAGTCCATCTGTATTTTTCCTTCTGATTGCCTTTAAAAGTAATTTTGTCTTGATGAGTTTAGATTTGAATTTCACTTAACTTGTTCTCCCTATGGCATATTTTACTTACTTAATATAAAGATTTCTGTTTTGGATCTACTCTGTATAATTCTAATCCATTGTTCTCTTTAATATTGACTCTTTCCCATTCTCTCTGTTGTTCTCCTAGAAGTGTTTGTTGGACTTTCTCATTCTGTCATTCATGTTGTTCAACCTCTCATTCATATTTCCCATGTCTTCAACTTGTAATCTTGCATTCTAAGGTATTTTTTTCATATTTATTATCTAGTTTCCTCATCCTCACTTTAGATAGATTTAATCAGGTGTTTAAGCTGTCAATTAAGTTTTAAATTTCTACTATAATTTTCATTCTTTTAGAAGTGGATGTGCTTCTTTTACAAGCCTATTTTTTCTTAAAGCACTTTTCTGATTTCTTCTTTAATATCTTTACTCATTTAAGGCACGGGTACCTAACCCCTGGGCCATGAACAGGAACCAGTCTGTGGCCTGTTAGGAACCACACCGCACAGTAGGAGATGAGCAGTAGGTTAGCAAGCATTACCGCCTGAGGTCCTCCTCCTGTTGGATCAGCAGCAGCATTAGATTCTCATAGGAGCACAAACCCTACTGTGAATTCAGCATGTGAAGGATCTAGGTTGTGTGCTCCTTCTCATAGGTGGGAATTGAACAATGAGAACACTTGGATACAGGGTGGGGAACTTCACACACATGGGCCTGTCGTGGGAAGAGGGGAGGGGAGAGGGATAGCATTAGGAGATACACCTAATGTAAATGACAAGTTAATGGGTGCGGCACAACAACATGGCACATGTATACATATGTAACAAACCTGTACGTTGTGCACATGTACCCAAGAACTTAAAAGTATAATAAAAAATAAAAAATAATAATGATCTTAATTAAATTTGTTGTTAAGAAAAGCACTAGGTGTTCTTGTGAATATCTGCAAGAATGATTGCACTTAAATATCATTGTAAAACTAGGGCTAAGGGAATGAAGATTTAACAGAGAAATTCCAGCCACTCATCATCAGATAATAGGTGGCTAATAGAACAAGTATGATATTAGAAATTTTTAGAGTAAATAAGAAGGCCTTATCGAAGCTACCAAATTCACACCACACAACTGGATATTTGGCAGTATTTTAGCAGCAAATTTTCTTTCTTCTAATTCCCAGTTTTATTAATTAAATTCCAGGATATTTTCTGAAACTATACCTGACAGTATCCAGTATGATCAGGAAGTAATTACTGAGATTTTTTCAAGAATAATATTTATTCATCCAATCATTCATTCAATCACTGAACACTTGTGGGCCATCTACTGTATGCCAGCCAGAATAAGGCGACACATGAGTATTAAGGTGACACATGAGTATTAGAATTAGTTTCTTCTCAAAGTATAAATGTACTGCATTTTCTACTTTATTCACCTTCAATTTATTATGAAATAATCAGCATGTTGTGATTTGCCCTTCAAGAAAAAGATTGTTAAAGATTGTTATTTTTTAAGGTGCATACTGGGTTTATTTTATAATTGGTAACAAGAAAATTTTGCCAATCATAAAATAATTTTTATTTGACAAAGCATGCAGACTCAAGGATGACTATCTGACTTAAAAAAAAATCTCATCTCTTAAAAAAAAAAAAAAAAAAGAGTATCTAATGCCTGATGATCAGAGGTGGAACAGTTTCATCCTGACACCATTTGCCACCACCAGCCATGGAAAAAAATTGTCTTCCACAAAACTGGTCCCTGATGCCAAAAGGTTGGAGACTGCTGATTTAAAACATATTTTATAGTCTCTATTTTAAATTCTTCGAGTGTAATCTTGTCCCATATTGCATCTGCTGTATCATGGTAGATTGTGTTTTAAATTTCATACTTTGACTTCATCATCAACATAGGCATTATGCATATACTATTGTAGGGCAATGGTTGCAGACATGTTTCCCTGGAATATGTTTTTGTTTGTTTTTGCCATGTGTTCATGGCTGTTTCAGCCCAGTTCAAAATTTTAAGTTAATTTCTTAGCACGAGTGTTCCCAGGACGTTCATCTGGTACAGAGGGCAATTCCAAAGTCAAACGACTGTGTAATATAGGTCTGCTATTACACATTCCGAGGGACAACTTTACTCTCCATCCCAAACCCGGCTCAAGAGAGACAAACTTTCATATCTTCATAGTACTGGTAGGCAGCTAAAATAATCTTTTAAAATTTTGGCTTCTGAGAGATTTCTCTTATTTTCTTGCAAGCTCAGAAAGGATGTTTGCCCTATTTTTATTTAGAATCTTAGGAATTCAGTAGCAAAGAGAATTCCTTGGGAAAACTAAGTTCTCATTTTGTTGCCAGAACCAGAAGTCCTGGGGACGTCATTTCCGTATACTGAAAAGAGATGGTATATTCAACATTATCTCTGATGTGGAATCATCTCAATGTAAAATTTGTGTGCAATGGATTTTAGGAAAAAACCATTTAGGGATTAAAAATATTGAATTACCTCCTTCTTTTAAATTACCTGGGAACTGTTCTTTCTGAATTTGCATTTGGGGATTTCTTGAGACCATGTCCATTAAATAACAAATTCTGTACTGGAATACTGAACACAGTGAGTATGGGATAATAGAAACATAGGCTATTTGTGTATTTGTCACAGTTCTTTTAGGAACAAGTAACAGAAACTCAAGTCCAACTGGGTTAAGTAAAAAAGTGGTATTTATTGACCCAGATGGCCAAAAAATCTTGGGGTTTATTGTTCAAGTATAGCTAGAGCCACGTACTCAGAAAGTATTAGATTAGAATATGTCTCTTTTAATCTCTTGGTTCTCCTTTCTTCTGTGTTGGCCACATTCTCATTTGGATGCTATCCTTATGGTGGCAAGATATTTTCCAATAGCCTCAGTTAAAGAGGATAGCAGATCCTCTTTAGGTCTTGTCTAGCAGATATCCTGGGCCTGTGGCTTATTGGCCTTGGCTTAGATCATCTGTCCATTCTGATCAGTCCATGCTCTGATTGGCCTGGTCCCTGGAGTTGTGATCAGCTTTGGTCCAACTACATAGGCTAAGAATGGGGGGTAGTTTTTCAAGAAAAAAAAAAAGAAAACCAGAACACAGAGTGCTGTCACCAGAAGAGAAAGGAATGGAAGTTGGGTAAGCAAAGTACAACAAATGCCCCCCATAACCTATCTAATTTCTTGTTTGTGTTTGTTGTTCATTTCAGGATAGTGTTGAGTTTAGAAACATCTGCAGTCATTTGGCTCTACAGATTGAAGGACAGCAGTTTGACAGAGACTTGAATGCTGCCCACCAGTGTTTGAAGACAATAGTCAAGAAGCTGATTCAGTCACTTGCTAATCTCCCTTCAGATGCCCACGTGGTAGCCTGTGCTTCCTTGAGACAGATCTTACAGAATCTCCCAGACATATGAGTGTTAAAGGTATCGGGAGTAAAACCACAGCCAGCACTGTTAAGAGAACCAGATACTTTCCTTCCTAATTGGGTCAGCAGACAATGGATGTTTTTATATCCAAACGGGAAAGACTTGATGGCATGTGAAACAGTCTGACCAGTGGCATCTGTAGCCTTCAGGATTATAGCATGTTAGTGAAATTTTTTTAAAGCAGTAGTTCACATTTTTAAGTATATTGACCTATTTGCTGACTTTCTGATTGAAATACATTCTACTTTGTGAAATTGATTTGATTATGTATGTATATATTTATTCGTATTAAGTATTAGTTTTTATTGAATGATATCTTAATTTGTATTCATATTAATGTAGTTCTAAAGGGTTTAATGTGGTTATTTATATAATTAAAGTTCCTTGGCTCTTAAAATGACCTTGAATAAATGAGATATTTGATAATTGCTATGTTCTATTAATACTTACTGGACACTTCCTTTTATGTTATAAGAATGACCTTTGTAGGACTACATGTGTCAGTAATCATGAGTTTCAATCCTGACATTAATAACTTACTGTTGAGCACAAGAAGAGTTGCTTCTAAACCTTGTGCTTTTATATACTAATTTAAAAACTTAAAGTAATAGTGAGCTATGACGTACCAATCATGTATGATATGTAAATACAAAGCACAGTATTATTAAAGTCTCACGTGGAAAAGTCTAGCTCTTACTGTTTCTAAATATTCTGATTGAAGTAGGAAATTATTTGAAAAAAGGGAGGGAGTGGATTTACTGGCAGGTTTCCCAAACCATTTAGAGCTGGGAAGAGAGAAGATGATTTTTTTTTTCAACAACAGTCCACACATACTTAGGAAAAACTAAATTTCTTGTTGTTCAATGATGACTGTGTTGAGAGCCAAAGTGAAATGCGACTTTTCCCTTAAAATTTTAATAGAAACAGCAACAGATTTAGAAAAAAAGATTATAGTGTATATGTGCAGCTTGTTTTCTAAAAGAATCATCAACTAGGTCTGTGTGGTGGGAGTACAGTACTGTTTCTAAGGTGTTAATAGTAATCAAAGCCTTTTTAATCTCACCCACTCTGATCCTAGTTGGTTCTAAATGTTTTCTTCCAGAATCTAAGAATGAAAGGTAAACATTGCTTCTCTTTGGAAATAACTGACCATTTCCAGAGAAGTGAGCTAAGTATATGATACTGAATTCTAAAGGAAAGATGGACGCTTTGTGTGTCTGTGTGCATGCGTGTGTGTGTGTGTGCTCATGTGTTTACATGTGCATGAGTATGTGTAGGGGTGAGGTGGGCCAGAAATAAAGGGCATTTATTTCTTCACTTGATCTTAGCCAAAAGGCTGAGAAGCGGTAGGCATTTATTTCTTGAGAATAATCTTTGCCACTCAGTTTTCCCACACCTAAGAAACATTGTATTCTGGGGGGATGCCTTTCTTTTATGATGAGGTCTTTCTTCCCCCAGGGAAATTAGCTCAGTACTTTTCTTTCAAGACCCATGTTACTACCCCATTGTAATTAATGATTCCCTCAATGAATATTAAGGTTGTTTTTTTTTTAACCTTACCCAAAGAAATAGTGAACATTTTTTATTTTCTATCCGTGCTTGTGCTTTTTCCTCACTTTGTACCATGTTTCCTATGTGCTGACAAAAATCCTATTCATCCTTTAAGATCTGACTTACCCACCACCCCTCCATGAACCCTTACGGGCCATCCTAGCCAGAGGTGAACTCTTCCTCTTCTAAACTCCCATAGAACACATTTTATGCTACTTTTCTGGTGTTTATCACATGCCATCTTAATAGCATAACTGTTGGTAAATCTGCTGTCAAGATTAGCTTGCTGAGGGCAGGGATTACCTAGACATCTTTGTATGTTGCATAGCATCTACAGTTCTTAAAGTTCTATGATGCTACTAGAACTTTGGTTGCCCCACCACCTTTTCACACCCTTCCCCTACCCCATGCTAACTTCGGTGTCTTATGTTCTATGGTCAGTCTACATAATCAATTGGTTCCACATGCCACCATTCCCTTCCCTTTTTTCTCTTTGGTTGAATGTTGCTTGCAGAACTCAATCCCTGGTCAAGTTCAACTCTCTGCCTACTCCACGTCTGTACAGGAGCTCTGAATATGGCTGGAGAAAAACACTCAGCCATACCAACCTCACTTCAGCTCGTGGCTCCCAATCTCCAGGGACCCTTGGCATTCTCCATTAGCATTACTTCATTTCCTAGACCTGCAATGTTCAGTATGGTAGCGCTGGCCACACGTGGCTACTGAGCACTTAAAATGTGGCTCATCTGAATTGAGATGTGCTGAAAATGTAAAATGCACACTGGCTTTTAAAATCTCTTTACTAAAAAAATGAATCTAAAATATTTTGGCACTTTTTATACTGATTACATGTTGAAATAATATTTTGAATATGTTGGCTTAAGTAAAATATACCATTGAAATTAATTGTACCTATTTCTTTTCATGTTTTCAATATGGGTACTAGAAAACTTAATATTCCATGGATGGTTTGCATTATATTTCTATGAGAAAGCGCTGTTCTGGAAAATTCACTAGATAATTCACTGCTGGCCTTAACAATTTACTCTCTGAAGGCCCTTCCACACCTTTTCAAACTTTACCCTTGTTTACTCACCTCATTCTTAGCTGATGAGCTTACTTCTGATTGCACAGGGACAGTGGAAGCCATAAGAAGAGCATGTTCCTCGTCTCACTAGCAGATCTACCTACCCTGCATCTGTACACAGGTACTCTGAGTTTGCTTCTGTTATAAGGAGGGCTGCCCTGCTCCTGTGCAAGACTGGTTGGCCACTAAGGCTCTGGACTCTGTCCCTTCTCACTCACTTGTGGAATTCTCTCTTAACATTCATTCTCTTGCTTGCATTATCAATTTTTGCCTCTCATAATATCATTGCGTCAGCATGATATTATGTTATAGTATCTCCAATTCAAAAAAAAAAATTCCTCTGGCTACTGCTTTGTTTTTTTTGCTCCTCTTAACAGCAAAACTCACTGGAATAATTTTCCAAATTAGTTACTTACAATTCCTTTTGTCTGATTCCCTTTTGAACCCACTTCAAATGGATTTGTGCCCACAACTCCATCAAAACTTATCTTGTCAAGACTCCTGATGACTGTCTTACTGACAAATTCCATGGTAGATTCACAATCCTCATATTACTTGATCTATTAGCAGTGTTTGATGCAGTTGACCATTCCCTCTTTGAGTCACTTTCTTACTTGTTTTCCAAGTCAGCAGATTTTCATGGTTTTACTTCCTCACTGGCTTGCTTTACAGACTTTTGTCCTGGTTCTTCCACATCTCTTGATTTCTTAATTGTGTAGTGCTTCAGGGCTCAGTTTTAGTCCTTTTCTCCAACTACACCTACTAGTTGGTGATTTACAATACTGGCTATTCACTAATGATGCCCAATATATGTCTTTCACCCTGAGCTCCAGACTCCTGTGTTCAACTGACTACAGAGTATCTCTACTTGGATGCCGAAAGTCATTTCAAATTCCAAAATGGAATTATGGATTCCCAAGACTGCTTCTCTGCCATCCTTCAAATTTCAGTTGGCCATGGTTCTTATCCTTCCAGTCACATAGGCAAAAAACATTAGCGACATCCTTGACTGCCCTAATAGTGTCACCTAAATTCACTCAATCAGCAAATCCTGTTGGCTCAACTTTCAAAACATGTCTCAAATCAGATCACTTCTCCCTACTTCCATAGCCACTATTCGAGTCCTAGGCACTATTGTCTCCCGCCTGGAATACTGCCGTACCTCCCTGAGTGGTCATAGTACTTCTCTGCTCTCTATAGTCTATTCTCCACACATTGGCCACAGTAAAAAAAAAAGTTAGATCAATTACATCTCTGCTCTACCAATGGCTTCCCTTTTTACTCAGAATAAAATCCAAAATCTGCCTTTTTGACCCATCTCCTACTACACGTCTAAGACACGAGTCTCTTTGCCACTCACCTCTTCAAATACGACAATGATCAATCCTAGGGCCTTTGCACTTGCTCTTCCTCTGCCAGAACAACGGTTTTCATCTATTTCAAGGAGGTCTCTGCTCTAAAACCTCCACATTAGGGAGGCCCTCTGTAGCCCCTCAGCAAAATAGCATCCCCTATTACTCTCTTATCTCTATTCCCTGCTTTGTTTTCTTTGTTGCTCTCATAATGACCTGAATTTGTTTATGTTTTTATTGCCTGTTGTAGTGGCTAAATGGTGGCCCCAAAAGTTGTGTTTATCTTAATCAAAGTGACCTGTGAATATTATCATATATCACAATAAAGTGAATATTACCTTAGATGGTAACAGATGTGATTACATTAGGGATACTGTGGTGAAATTATTTGGGATTATCTGGGTGGACCCCAGATGCCATCAAAAATGTGCTTATAAGAAAAAGGCAAAGGGAGAGAACACAGGCAGAAGAAGAGGAAGCAATGTGCCCATGGGAACAAAGAGTACGGTGACAGGCCCAAAGTCAGGGAATGCTGACAGCTACCAGAAGCTGAAAGAGGCCAGGAGCAAATTCTCCTCTAGGGCCTTCAGAAGGAGTGCTGCACTGGGGCCATCTTGATTTGGGGCTTCTGGTCTTCAGAACCATGAGAGAAAACATTTCCGTTGTTAGAAGCCACCCAGTTTGTGGTAATCTGTTGCAGCAGCCTAAGAAATGAATACACCTGTTTTTCCTCACTAGAACAAAAGCGCCAGGGATGTTGTTCACAGCTGTATTCCCAGCACAACAGGGTAACAGCTCAATAAATATTTGATGAATGAAGTCATGTGGTTAGTCACTTATGTTTTTTGGTAAATACCTAAACCTAAAAAAAAGTGAAAAGAATAATTTTAAGGATTAAACTGATCGGTGCATTTTAGGCAGGTGTTGAATTAAAAACAATCATGTAGCAATCACTCAATAAATGTTAATAATTATGATGGTCATCCTGACAATGACTGGGCCAGCCTGGGCCATTCTGAGTGACCTTTTCTCCTCAACTTTCCCATGTAGTGCTTTTCCTTTTCTCTCTCACTTCAGAGTCAGACTGTGTTTTTAAAATTTAAGACCATGTAGTACCTTGGGCAATGTGTGACAGTTGCATGAAGACAGGTTGTGGATGTCTTTTTATAACTCTGAAAAAAGTCACATCATCTGATACTTTTTTCATTGAATTTCCTTAACTGTTTCACCCTCCTATTTCCTTTAATTGTTATTTTTAGATGATCCATAATAATGAATTTCTGGATGGTAGAAACGCATTTTCTTATAGAATAAAAGTAGGGGACATACTGGTGATCTTTTAATTAGAGCTAGATACGGGCGTGACAAGATGGTACTTGTGCCCTGCTCTTGTCTTGAGATCCTCTCCTCACTGTATTCTGTAATATCCTGGCAGCTCCAAGAGCTCCCAAATCAGCTTATCTTACATCCTTTTGACTGCGTGCCTTACACTGATTGAGGAACTATCTTCAGGTTCCTTTGGCTGTTTTCCATTTCTTGATTTAAATGAAGGCCTTTGGAGGGTAGGAAGTCATCTGGACACTTGCTTCTGACAGAACATAGGACTGTAAGAACCAAATCTTCCACATCTTAAAATTCCCTCCAACAGTTGGCTCCATTTTCCATTTTTCCTTCATGCTCTGGTGCCAGATCCTCATGCAGTAAATCTGTCTGAGAGGAGTACAAATCTTGTGGATCCGTAAGTTTCAAGACACATTTAATTCAGCAGAACTTCAACTAGCAGTGTTCCATATCATCTGGGTATCCTCATCAGGGATCCCAGTGTTCCATTCTACAGCCAAGAAATTACCACAGTCCTGGTTTCACTTAGCTACATACCAGAACCAAAGGTCTAGGCTGTCACAGCCCCAGTATGTGTTACCAGAGAGCTTTACCTTTGTTGGAGGTGACATGTTTACTGCTATGCTCAATAGAAATGGTATTTGAAGCTGAACCATAGTTTATATATTTCATTTCTTGTAGACAAGTTCATATCTGCTCCATGCATACAGTCATAATTCAGGAGACACTTCCAAGGTTGGCAGAAATCTTTCCTGGCACAGAAGTACCAGTAATTTGTTCCCCTTGACTTGGTGGAGACTTTGATAATAATCATGGCTTTATTTTCTTTTTCCTTAAAAAAAAAAGCATTACAAAATGCCTATGGAGCATAAGGGTATCTGGCAGAAAAACAAATTCACAGAGATCCTAGAAACAAGTTGGAGAAGACAGTGTTGGCTTAGGTTGGTACAAAAGGGAGAGAGGAGATTCTGCAAAGACCCCTGCCCCCCTGCACCTGTATTCCAGCTCTGAATGGAGCTTGAGAGTACAGGAGGACAGCAAAGCTTGGCACTGTGTGTGTGTGTGTGTGTGTGTGTGTGTGTGTGTGTGTGTGGCGAGGGTAGTGCAGATGGAGGGAGGAGAAGGGAAGAGGTACACTGAGCCTGATGCTGTAATCCCAAACATGAAGAAAGCAGTGGGATAATCTGGAAAATGAATGTCTTTGTGATATCCACAGACCCACCTTGAAGAATTCCTCAAATGCACTTGGTTTGTTGATTTGCCCAAATGAAAAAATATAGTGCTCCTCACAAATGACACTTTTCATAATGTCTGGGAAGTGCTGATGCTCTTTTATACACAGCCTCATTCAGTCCTCTGAGTTTGTCTTTGATACCCTCTTGTCTCTCATTCTTTAATTTTATCTCAGCCCCTCTCTGTCTTGAGCCACAATCCACAGAATCGTGGCAAAGGCATTTAGAAGGCTATTAATGGCATTATGTTTTTCTGGCTAACTATTCTTTTATACATAAATCAAGTTAACAGATGTTGGTCTTTGTTTCTTTTCCCTCTCTTTTTTCATATATTCCCCTGCCTGTCTTCCAGTCTCGGATTACATGATACTTGTTAGACACCTATTTCCTGTGTAACTCAGAATGGAAGTATATGTGTGTATAGCAGGATTACTGTTTACACTCACATTACATGAATAGGCATACTCAAAGGGAATAGAAATAAGCTATTCTATCCATTTTCTTGCCTTGCAGCAAGTTTAATTGAAGGATGAAAGGGAGAGAACGAGATAAAAGTTATCTCATTCTGTTAACTTTATTTATGTATAAAAGAATAGTCATATAAACCATAATGGAATTAATAGCCTTTTAAATGCCTTTGCCACAATTATGTGGAATGTGACCCAAAACAGAGAGGGGCTGAGATAAGATTAATGAATGAGAGACAAGAGGGTATTGAAGACAAACTCAGAGGACTTTTTGATGTAATTGACCTCACACTTTCGCTTAATTAAATTTAAATGTTTACTATGATACCCACTTTATTCTATATTATAAAATTGTACTTTTCTGCAGTCCCCGTCAAGAATATTTCCTGTTCTTGAAAGCAAATTTTTGAATTTTTCATAAAAAAGTGGGGTAGTTTTGTTGTTTAGTAGTATGAGAAGCTCTAAAGTTAACGGGGCTGAAATTACTGCACAGTTATGAGGTTGCACTAAAAGTTGTTTTGCTCCTGTTTTCTGGGACTTAACTTCTTTAGGGAAAATGTTGTACCATTAAATCACAAAACATTCACAAATTCACACGCACCATAAGTGGGCCTGTGGGACAGTCTACTTCAAGTTCATCTAGAGCATTTAGAAGCAAACATTCTTACACTTCTGGGGCCTAGTTCAAATGTAAGCCAGCATCTAGTCTGCGTGCAGAATACAGCTAGTCCATTGTTTCCAGGTGTTTTGATGAATGAACCTGCTCAATAGTTGATCTAGTCAGTATAGAAACAATTGAAAAATAATTGATAAGAAATCCAATAAATTCAGTAAGGCTCTGTATGTGTGCGTATATGCGTGTGTGATTTTTTGTATCAATAAACACATGATTTATAGGTGTTCTCTCTCATTTTCTTCCCCTCATTTCAGTAGACTGAAATATAGGTTGAAAAGATCTTTGAGTGTAGAGATTTTTCTGTCGACAATGGGTACTCATAGAAATGAGAAATTGTAGAATGACATGCAATTGTAAGTAATGATTACATCTCTAACATGCTCCCAAATGGACTTTCTGTGCATTAAGTATCATTACACTACAATTTCCAAGATGTCTTTTAGCTACAGGCTTTAAACACTGTTTATAACAGATAAAATGAGTTCTTGGGGGGAAAAAAGAGGGAGACTCTTAGCAAACCAGTGTCACAAGTGAAAAATAGAGTTTGCCAAATAAATAACTCGGACACATTTATATTTGTCTAGATGACTATGTCTCTATTTTTTACATTTAAAAATAATTATAGATTTATAGATCCTATTCATAAATTATTCACAGATTATAGACTCATAGTGGCAAAATCTAGTACATGGAGTCTGATGAATTCTTCACCCAACCCAAATGATGACAGCTTATATGACTGTAGTACAATAGCAAAACCAGGAAACTTACATTGGTACCGTACTATTAACTGGATTGGTACAGTACATACTTCTTTAGGGAAAATGTTGTAGGATTAAACAGGATTTAAACAGGATTAAACTGCATAGAACTACACACACACACACACACACACACACTCACATGAATACATGTAAAAACTGATGAAAACTGTTTTCATCAGCATTCCATCAGCATTGGTTCTGGCTTCTAGACTGAGACTAGATTACCTTGCAGAGGAGAGCTAAGGAATCATAGAGTCAACTTCTATTTTTTTCACTTTCTTCTTTCCAAAGTTCATTTCCTAAATAAAGCTGTTTTTGTAAAATCTGTTGGCAACGTTCATACCTGAATAATGCCATGAAGTTGGTAAGCTCTATATTTAAAAAAATGACTAGTATCAAAATCTTCATCAAAGTAGTTGAAGTGAAAGAAAGCATTCTCTCACCTTGGTCTGACAGAATGAACGTCCATATGTGGACTTCTCTTTCCCAAACCCATATCACAAATGGCATGAGCTGAATATTTCCAAGTGTGGGTCTGACTTTTAAGTGATTTCCCACATTTTCACTTCACAAGAGATCCCTTAAAATATTACAGTGGTGACAATGACTTCACTCAAATAGATGCAGAGCCAGCCTTTCACATTTCTAATGCATTTTTTCTGGAGTTTAATCTAGACTAAAAAATACTGCTTATTTGGTCTCCTACCAGTTGAGATTGGTAATCCCTCACTAATTTAAAAATTGCCATGTTGAATTTGATCCAATTTAAAAAATATGTATTGCTTAAAATGCCATTTTTGTGATTTCTTTTTTGTTATTCTAGCCATGAAATATGGAAGCTCAGTGTCCTTAATATAAGCGAGTTAATTATTTCAAAGATCAGAAAATGACATTTGCTCTTTAATTTTAAAGTAGATAATAATGCTTTTATGGAAAAAATCTCCTAGAATATTTCAATCTAATCAGAGGGAAATTTGGTATAATTTATAAGAAATAATACACTGTGGAAAAGAAAAGAACTATTGAAAATAATGCATGGTATTTCCTAAGTTGAGCCATAAAACATAGCACTTGTTTATTTTACCATATAATTCCAGGGTTATCACTTCAATGTTTAAAGCAAAGACCTCTATCAGTTATCTAAGTATATATACATTAGATATAAAAAGTCTCAAACAAATTACAGAGTTTTTTAGTGATTCAAGGAGGAAATTCAAATTCTCAGTCATCCTTCCTGAAGCTTACAGCGTTTTAGTAAGTCAACTCAAATAGATCAATGTAAGCATATATTTCATATGACACAGCTCTCAAACTACCACACCAAAGAGTTCTGGTATCTGTGCATTAGTCAGAAAAATCTTGGTCTACGACCATACCACCTTGAACATGTCTGGTTACATCTGATCTTGAAAGCTAAGCTGGGGCAGGCCTGGTTAGTATTTGAATAAGGGACCACGTGGGAATAACGGGTGCTGTGGACTAAAAAGAAATTTATTTGGTCTTTTATCTTTTCGGACCATTTTGGTTTTCAAAGGCAACAGCTCAAATCAAACCTTAAGCAGAAGTTTTAATTTTAAGATTTGTGTTTTTTTTTTCCTGTCATTCTACAGTCTGCTACTTTCATGTTAAGAATTTCCTCTATTACTTTAAATATTTATTTATCTATGGCTTTACTGAAAAGACTTATGCATACATATGTATAACTAGATTTATACATATATAGTTATATGTAACTATTCACATCTATCAACAAGTAACACCCTGAATCTTAATTGTGATTGATGTAAAGCTGTTTGTTTTTGTAGACTGAAGTTTATGCCCCTCAGCAGACATAGCTGTGGTAGAGGCTGTGCTACACCTCAGATGCATGGAGACAGGACCTTTTAACTGCTTTTCTTGGGCTTAGTTTTGAGTAAACTGTTGATCTTGTCATGGCCTTTCTTGCCTTTACCCTACATACAGACTAAAACTCCCCTTTGAAAATGTTAACCACATGTGTACACCCAAGTGGACTTTCTGTAGCACTAGCCTGGAGTCAACAGATGTGAGGGCTGGAAGAATGTCAGTCAAACCCGAAATGCATCTTTGCCTGAGGTCTCAAGAGTAGTTTATCAGAGCAGGTGGGATCAGCAATGTCCACAGGGGCCCCTCAGGTCTGAGATCCAGTGTCTGCTCCCTCTGCCCCTTCTACACACTATCAAGCTGCTTCTATATTTATGCATTTATATTGATTTTCAAATCGTGGTTCTATTGAAAATAGGGTTCTGCTACAGAAAAAAAGGTAAAAAAAAAAAACTATCAATCAATGAATAAAACAAAACACTCCACTGATATTCACCAACTTTCTTCATATTACAGTTTTTTTTTTTTTTTTTTTTTTTTTTTTTTTTTTTGAGATGGAGGCTCACTCTGTCGCCCAGGCTGGAGTGCAATGGCGTGATCCGGGCTCACTGCAGCTGCTGCCTCTTGGGTTCAAGTGATTCTCCTGTCTCAGCCTCTGGAGTAGCTGGGATTATTGGAGTCTGCCACCATGCCCAGCTAATTTTGTATTTTTAGTAGAGATGGGGTTGGCCAGGCTGGTCTCCAGCTCCTGACCTCAAGTGATCTGCCTGCCTTGGCCTCCCAAAGTGATGTGAGTACAGGCGTAAGCCACCGTGCCCAGACATCTTACAGATATTTAAATATGAAGACAAGTCCAGTTCTTCTAACTTCTGATTCAGGCTTCCCTCTGTAAGGCCCTAAAGCTAAAACACATCAGGCTGTTGGGGCAGCTAGGCTTTCCTACTTAGCCTCTGCAGGCCATGTGGCTAGTGCTGGAAGGCTGGCAATGGCTAGGAAGAGAGCCTCAATGCTAAACCCATTTGATGGGTCCATTTTCTTCCTGGGCTGAGCCACAGAGTTCCTGCCAGGAACGTTTCACAGGTGAGCAGACTTCTCTCTCAGAAATGCCCATCATCACAATCCTTACTGGGACGGGAGGTTTTAGCCAGTTTTACACATGTCTATGTAACAGATAGGAGTGCTATATACAGGAGAAAGCTTTCAGTAAAGCCATGGATTACTGGAGGCTGAGGACTCCTTGTAAGAAGTCTCGCAAATAGGAGCACTCCTTCTTCTTGCTGCTCTTCCTCTCAGCTCTCTGGTTACTTCTCTTTCTAAAGGCTTTCCCTTGGTCCTTAACATTCAGTTTCTGCCTAAACTGTTCTAATTTGTACTTCCCTTTTCTGGTTAGATGTTTTCTAAAAAGGACCAAAAGTGACCTTTATAGTTTGTCAATTTAAGTCAGAGCAACAACTTGCAGTTTTCTGGGGCCCTGACAAGCAAAAGTAGGGCTCTCCCTGGCAGGTGCTTCCAGCTGCCACGCATGCACACACATACATACAGATGCAGGCACACACATGCATACCCATGCAAACACACACATATACACTCTCCTGCACGAAACCCCTAGGAAGTCTGTGTACGTTCACTGGTACCACAAGTTATCCTGAAAATGTTCAGAACACTTTCTATCTCTGTAACACTACTTTTAAAAATGAATTTCTGGGGTAAAGGTCATTAAAAGGAAAACATCATTAAGCTCTTTGAAATTCCACTGGGCTTTAAAGATTTAAGAATCCAGGGATGTACAATATAAATTTTGCCAAACTTTAAAATAAAGTAAAAAATTCACAACAGTTGAATTCCTCCCAAGGCCCCTTTACAACACTTATAGATCGCTGAGATACGGGTATGATGAATAGCTATGGGTATGATAGCTCTGCATGAACCACACACAACAAAACACCTCTGCGTTCTATAGCCCTTGGCACAATACATTCCTGGTGGCCTTTCCCCTAATGCATTTCCAAACGCCAGTCTGTGGACCAGGGTCACTTACCGACATACGCTTCAACTTTCAATAGCTAAATGAGAAGGATTGGGCTTTATCCTTTATTTTGAGATTTTTATCCTTGCTTTTCTTGCCTTTCCCTTTTGATACTAAAACATTCATTTCTTATAGAAAGCGAAGGTAATAATAGATTGTAGAAACATTTTGTTTTGTTTAGATGACCTTTCTTTGTAAAATTAAAAGATGGAAACTCTGTATTGGGTTTAAAACCAATTTTAACTCTCCATGAAATTTAAAGTCTGGAAAACATTTCTGTGAGGCTGGGCCAAATCCCAAACCTGGGGGAAAAATAACTTCAGGAGTGAATGGCTACAACCACTGAAGTTCAGAAGAGAATTTAGCTTCTTAACCTTGTTTTTCAGAATTTCTTTTCCAGAAACTATAGAGAATGAGGATGGTAGAGGACGCATCACTCTAGTTTCCTCTTTCCCCAACATCCACAGACATATCAATGGTCTGAATGTAATGTCCTCTTAAAATATGAAGCAGAAAATGGGTTAGGATAAAAAAAAAAAAAGTGTTGCCCCAAGAATCATGAGAAAGCTGCTTCTGTTGTTGATCTGTTCTTGTCCCTGCCGGCTCAAAGGATCATGTGTGACACCGTGTCACAAACAGAGTCCCTAACGTGTTTACTTTTCCCTGACAAATACTATAAATTTTCTTCTTGTAGTGAAGGAACATTGTTTATGCAGCTGTGTTTCTTAAATCAATACTGACTTTCTGCCCCACTGTATCCTTTTTGCAAAGACACTTAAGGAGAACTTTCTCCTGGCATTTGGGGAGAACTTTTCAAGTCAGACCTCCTAATTAGGAAGAATCACTGTGCACTGGATCCACCAAAAGAAAAAAGTGTTTTGGCCTGGTGAAGTGTTTCCATCTTGGGTTACAGGCTTCATCTAAAGCGGCTTCTCTCTTGGCCTGAATGGACTTTTCCATGGAGACTGAAGGTAAGATTGCATGCTGGCTGACCCAACAGAGATCTAGAACAAACTCTCAGGAAATCTCAACCCCTCAGGCAGTTGAATTCCCACTCCTCTGAGACCAGCTGAGGTTATTTTCTTACTTCATTTAACTAGCCAGATGATAGGTTGACTGATGGGGTCATTATGTCCAGCATCAAGTAATTTTAGAATGAAAATTATGCAATAGGTTAGACCACAGCTCAATTTTTATCACCCCAAATGCATACAATGTCCCTAATGTGATTGCCTTTGGGCTAAGACGGAAAGAAATGTTCAGTCCCAAAGTGGCTATATTTTCTGGAATAGATTGAGTGAAACGTCTCTTTATTTCAACCGAAACACATGGAAATAAAATTCTTTGGTTTTACTTTCTAATATCTGGTACAAGGTAAAAACTGCAGTGATTAATACATCCTACTGGGCTGCCAGTTGGTGAGGAAAGGTTGTCAAACTTTAGCTGACTCCACCAAGTTGCTATTATCATTTTTAGGCCTGGGTCAGTCAACTAGGTAGACAAGCTTCTTGACATGTGGAATTGACTGGGACACTGGTAATTGATCCTATTTAAGAAAATGTCTTCAACACAATGATTTTGCTTAAGTACCTTCTTACTTAAAATGCACCTCAGGACACCATACTTGTTTCTCTCTGTGGCTTTTAATTTCTCTTTTGGTTCCAATTGACCTTTCTTTTTTTTTTTCTTCTGAAATAAAGGAAGAATTATAAACTCATGATTTTATAGAAAAGCTCAGTTTGCAAGAATACCAGCAATTTCTTATTTGAATACCGTCTACTATACCCAATTGCTAGAGCGTAACTCTTGACTGCTAAACCTAATTTATAAATCAGTCATCCTTTCCACCCCAAATTTGTTCTTCCTCCTGGCATTCTGTCTTATTTCGTGGCACCCTCATCTACTCAACAGCAGCAGAAGAAAAGAAGAAACTTCATAGTTGGAGGATCTTCCTTCTATCTATTTATTCATCCATTCACTCAACACATAGAGCAGTATCTGCTCCGAGTACTACAGACAAGCATGTACAGGATAGATACGGAACTCTGTTCTCACAGTGATTATACAGCAATTATATTCAAGTACATTTCTTCTAGAAACACTTGCTACTTCTTGTAAGTATATATACTTAAATATGTCTAACAGATCTTGATATGTTACATATTTAAGTAAATAATGATAGAACATGAATATTCTTACATGGATGCCTCAATTTCTTTCAGCTGCCTCAGACACTCACTGGATAGTGATAGCCAATGATATGCCAGACTTGATATCGATTGATAATGTTATGGCCCCACCAGGGAAGGTTAGAAGCATGGAAGCTTCTTTCAAATTTGAATGAGCAATGAGCAATCAAACATTCCTGTTCCTGATTAATATTTTTTTTGCCTTGATGCGCATATAAGAACTGGGACTAGCAGGAAGGGTTCAGCTTAGGACTGTGGAGAAATGCTTTTCTTCATTTCTGATAAAGCTCCATTTGCTGTTTGAGCCTGTCTTCTTGATCTCCCAAGTTCCTGATAAGTCTACAAAGCTAAAACACTCACAGTTTGATCATTAGCAGTGTAGATCTTCCTCTCGTTCAATGAAAGTCTTCTCTTGGAGGTTAGCAGTAAATATTTCATTGCCATGACTCACTGGTCAGTCCTTATGCCTCTTTGTCTTTGCACATGCTGATCCCTTTTCTTAGAAAGAAAGTCCCTTTAACCAGGCATCATCTCCTCTGAGAAGCTTTTGCTGACCTCCTCAGACTGGAGAACTCTATTATAGCACTTGTCACTCCCCTCAAAGTGGAAAACAGTAAGTTGCAGTCTGATGAAGTCATATGATGCCCAGGCTGGCTTATGAGTAAAGAGGTGAGAAGGTCTCCTACTGAAACATATTTTCCCTCTTTCTTCCCATTACAATAGCCTTTCAAAGTTCTTGAAATGTCCAGTAAGGAATTCCTATACTTTACTTTTGACTTCACAATTTCTCAATTTCTCAGTCAAAAGCTCAAGTATCATTGGCATTAGATTAATACATTTACCCTTTTTTTTTTTTAAAAAAAAGAAAAAAGAAAAACAAACAAACCTCAACACTCCCAAAAATTAAATCTGTGTCCTGGGAAAAGGCTTTTTAAATAGATATGTGGTACCTGGTATTCTGGTGGCTTGAGAGAAAGCAGGAGGAGGAGGGGAGATGTCAAATACCATCTTTTTAAAAAAATTTGTTTTTGATGACCATCTTTAAGAGATTTTAAATGCCATACATGAATTCAAGAAAGAGAATAAAGCAGGGTTTCTCAGAAATAATAAGAAAGCTTCTTTAGGAAAGCTGGGATAGTATCATTTATATTCTTGAATATTTCTGCCTGCATCCTACCTAAAGCTCATTAAAACCATATTAGTGTTAGGAATACTTATGTTTATAAAATTTAATTTAAATTTAAAAGATAGCAATCTAAACTCTCTTTAAAATTAATTTTTATATATATCTTAACCACCATTTAACACACTTAACATTTTTTTTTTTTAAAGTACTTTTACTAAAGTTTGCAGAGGCAGACTACTCTTAAAAGTAGGAAAACAAAAGGCAGAGGAGCAGACAGACTTTTTTTTTTTTTTTTTTTTTTTTTTTTTTTTGAGAGGGAGTCTAGCTCTGTCACCCAGGCTGGAGTGCAATGAGTCTAGCTCTGTCACCCAAGCTGGAGTGCAGTGGTGTGATCTCTGCTTATTGCAACCTCCCACCTCCCAGGCTCAAGCAATTCTTCTGCCTCAGCCTCCCAAGTAGCTGGGATTACAGATTTCTGAAATTCTGAATAGTATAAATACAACTGGAATTACACTTTATTTTAAAATACACATTTCTGGGTAAAAACATAATTAAAGATCCAATAATTTTGGTTAAATTTTAAAATAAGCCCAATATGTAACTAAATAAGTCTTAGCAGAAAAATGTCAGGATAAAGTTGAGATTGCTCCTATTTTTTAATATTTATAGCACGTATTTATTCATAATTACTTGTGAAGTTTCAAGTACTAAATATTACTCTGACCTGCCTAACATGAGTCAGAATTTAGGGCAATAGAAAATATAAAACAAATTTTTCCTTACTAATACAAATCTTTTTAAAGTTGTGTTTACATTCTTCATTGAGAACTAAATAATCATTAAAAGAATTGCAGAAGTCACAAAATCATTAAATTAAAGAGAGAAAATCTATATATATTTAGGATACAGATATTTAGTATGCTAAGATCTCTATCCAATGGTCAAAAAACAACCAACAAACCAAAGATGAAAATAAAAAACAATTTCTTGGAATATTATTTGAGAACTTCCAATTTTAACATGCAGAACTAAGTGAGTATTTTCTTATTCACACATCAGAAAAATCAACCAAAACATCAAGGGAATCAAGAAAAACAGTAATGCAAAGCTTATCCTTTGTAAAAGTAGGAAATAACAGTTTTAAAACAAGAGAGAGAGAAGACTTAGTGACATAGGACATAGGAAGTGCCAGAGTGAAGATGCCTGTGGATTCTGAACTTCAAGAAAGTCATAAAAGCACAATTCTAAGTGATATATACTCAAATGTAAATGGAGGTTTTTACAATAAAGGACAGCAAACTGCTTCCTATATAACCAAATAGTAAATATTTTAGGATTTCTGGGTCATATGGTCTCTGCCATAACTATCCAATTCTGCCATTGTAGTGCTGAAGCAACCATGTATAATAAACAAATGGGCATATCTATATTCCAATAAAACTTTACTTATAAAAACAGAAAGCTGGCCAATGGGCTATAGTTTGCTGATATTTGTTCTCTAGCAATAAGGGTGTTTCAGCTTGAGTGAATGCTTCCCTGGGCCTCAAAGTGGTGAGGTTTCTAGAAAAAAGAAAGGCGGCAAAGCAGAATGAGAAGTGGTAGGAAAAAGCCATACTTGCTTGAAGCAGTGTGTTTGTGTGTGAGTGGAGACTTTGCTTTGCAAATGACTCAAAGCTTCTGATGTCCATTGGTTGGAGAAAATTAAAGGTGAAAATAACTAACTTATAAATTCAACCCTTTTCATAAGAAAATTCCCACTATCTGGAACATGACCCATACTTCTGTCACAGAACCTTTTAAAATCACTGATTCTGGAAAACCCCATTGTTTGAGTAATCAAAAGGAGTCAGTGTAAGATCCACAGAAAGATATTAAAAGAAGGGGAAAAAGAGTAAAGAAAGAAGAAAATAAAGTGACAATCAAGAAATAGACACTAGAAAATGTCTTACGAGGCAGATAAAATTGTGAGCAAAAGTATTTTTTGAATTTTAAAAAATGAGTAAAGTCACTTCCATGCAATTTCGTTAAGAAACAATCACAAAACAACATAAATAAATTAAACATGTACTGGCAATACATGGCTGGGAAGTTAAGGGAAAAACAAATAAAAATATCAGAGAAATGAAAGTTAAATTGGAAACTGCACAAAGAAGATCGGGCATTGCTGAAAGCATGGCTAGAGATGCAGAAGACAGAATTAGAAAAAAATGAATAAAAAGAATAAATAGACAAGATATTTAAAAGGGTTATATGACAGATATGAAATATAAAAAAAAAACAAACATATGCATAATTGATGTTCTTGAAGAAGAAAACCAAAACAATAAAACAATAACTGTTAGGATTATTACACAAAAATTATGAATATAAAGCATTATTAAACAAAATCCAGTTACACATTAAAAAACTAACACACCATGAGCAATTCTATTTATTCTAGAATGCAAGGATGGTTCAATATTAGGAAATTTATTAATAAATTTCTACCACACTAATAGATTAAAAGTCACATTTCTAGATGCTGAGAGACATTTGATAAACTCCAATATCCATTCTTACTAACAAGCAAATAAACAACAAAACAAAACTATCAATAAATGCCGGTAGATACTTCCTTAACCTAGTGCAATATGCTAATCTCAATATAAAATCTAGTGCTATAATCTATAAGGAAACTCAGAAATATTTATATTAATGTCAGGAACAAGACAAGAATGTCTTCTACCACAACTATTCATAGACATTGATCTAGACGTCCTAAGCAATGCAGTTTTACAAGAGAGAAATAAAATGTATACAAATTGGAAAAGAAAAAGACAAATCATAATTGCTTATAGATTATAAAAGTAAAATTTGATTATATAAAAGTGAGCCAACTGAAAAAAAAATTAGAAACAATAGTGGAAGTCAGTTAGGTCTTTGGTTATAAAGTAAATATATACAATCATCATCCTTCTTATATTAAAATAAAAGAAGGCATAATAGAAGAGAAGACTTCATTTTTTTATAGCAATATCACTAGAAAATATTTAGAATAAATTTGTCAGATGTGAAAACTTACGTAAAGAAATCTTTAACCAACTGGACATGGTGGCTCATACCTGCAATCCCAGCACTTTCAGAGGCTGAAGCTGGCAGATCACCTAAAGTCAAGAGTTCGAGACCAGCCTGGCCAACATGGTGAAATCCCATTTCTAATAAAAATACAAAAAAAAAAAAAAAAATAGCTGGGTATGGTGGTGCATGCCTGTGGTCGCAGCTGCTCAGGAGGCTGAGGCAGGAGAATCACTTGAACCCAGGAGGCAGAGATGGCAGTGAGCCGAAATCATGCCACTGCACTCCACACTTCAGCCTGGGCGACAGAGTGAGACTGTCTCAAAACACCACCACCACCACCAACAAAAACCCATAAAACAAACAACTTTACAATGTCTCTTGTGGACACAAAAGAACACTTGAATAGATATAGAAATATATTATTGGTGAGAGAAACTCAGTATCAGACAGTTTTCAATTCTCTCTAAAAAAATGTAAACATTTAATCAGTTCCTATAAGAATATCAATAAAATTTGGGAGTCTATACATGATTCTAAAGTTCATATAAAGGAAAAAACAAGCAAGAGTAACCAGGAAAATTCAGGGAAAAAAATAGAAAATACATGGTACTAGCCCTACCTGACATTAAAATATTTAGGATGTGATGACACTTCAATTAGTGGCAAAAGGTTGAAATCAATCAATGCTGTTTATTCTGGCCCTCTAAAAAATTAATGTTGGATTATAACCTCAGACCTTACATCAAAATGATTTCCTGATGAATCAAAGATTTCTATGTTAATAAAAATATAAAAATACTAGGACCCGCCATGGAAAAGTTTTAAAAGTATTATAGTAAGGAAGACCTCTCTAAGTCCATTACAAATCTCAGAAGCCATTACAAAAAACTGATGAGTCTGACAATATAAAAATAAATTGGGCAAAAAATTTGCAGCTCACGTGGTAGACTAGCACTGTCAATGGAAATACAATGTAAGCCACACTCGTAATTCTAAATTTTCTAGTAGTGTAAAAGTAAAAGAAGTGGTTGTTTTAAAGAAATGCATCACTTTTTTCTTTAATTAAAGAAATTAATTTTCATAATACATTTTATTTAACTTGGCATATCTGAAATAATTTTATTTCAATAAGTAATCAATATAAAATATTATAAATGAGATATTTCTATTCCTTTTTTTTCCAAGAAATCTGGTGTGTATTTTATAATCACTGTGCATCACGATTAGAACTTGCTGCATTTCAAGTGTTCAAGAGCCGCTTGGGGCTGGTGGCTACCATATTCGACACACTTTAATGGGTTACTTTTATTAATATAGAATATTCTAATATAGAAGGAATTATCATATATCAATAATAAAATGTCTAACAGCCTAATAAAAAGGGCAAAGCATTTTAATTCACTGAAGTTGAGAGAATTTCAAGTTAAATTATCAGAAAATACTATTTCATATCAGATTGACAATGATCACACATTTTATGACATGCTGAGTCCACGAGGAAGGGGAGAGTGAGTCACTTCACACACTGATGGTTAAACTACATATTTGTTCAATCTTAGTTGAGGGAAATTTGTCAATATCTATCAAAACGACAAGTGCACATACCTTTGACCTAGGAATTCCAATTTGAGGAATGTTTCCTACAGATGCATTTGCAAATGTGTGAAATGATTTATGTACTAATGACCTATTAAGATATTGGCTATAAATGTAAAAATTTGAAACTGCCTAAATGTTACCAATAGGGAATAGGCTAAATAAATTATGAAACATTACACAGTGAAGTGCCATGTGACAAAAACTAATAAGAAAATATATTATGTAATAATGTAGAAGCCTATTTAAGCTGTATTGTTATGTGGATAAAAAGACAAGGCACAGATAAGTATAAATTTTGTGGTCCCAACTATGTAAAAAAGTACTTGTACATGTATGACATATACATGTACAGACATATAAAACATGTCTGGAAATATCCATATGTAATTAGTAATTGAGGTTGCCTCCTGTGAGGGGAACTCGTTGTCTCTGTGACAGAGATAAGAGGTAGAGTTACTCTTCAGTGTAGATCCTTTTGTGCCATCCAAGTTTAGTACCCTGAATATGTATGACCTACTCAAAATTAAATAAAATATTTAAATGTGTTTTTGAGGGCATCGAAACAACGAAACCCACCATGGAGAAAATTTTATTCAATTTTTGATATATATTGCATTTTCTTCATTTCTGCTTAATATTTCTCAGCATAGCTGTTGACATAGGCACTATTGCGTTCTAAATGAAGACACCAATATGAAGAACACAGGTTTGCTGCCTAAGAGTTTCATTTTTGGCTCCAGCTTTCTTGAGAGTCAGGAGCACTAATTAAATGGTTTTGCTTAGTACTTTCTTTCTGACCTACTGTGTCTAGTGGAACCAAATAGCAGGTATTTCCAAATCATAATCTCTTTCACCAATTGCTCTCTGAACTTGATTGTACCTTCCTGGGTGGAGAAGCGTCAGTTGGGTTTCTACTGAAACCAACAAGTGCCCAGTTCCTCAGAGGCCACTCTGGATTAAACTGCATCAGGCCTGTTCCCGGAAAACTAATGGGCTTGTGCTTTTTATTATTATTATTATTATTATTATTATTATTATTTAGCGTATAGAGGCTCCCTTGTTCATTTTGCCTTGTATCTCTCCTGAAATCCTGGCTGGTTCCAAGTCCTGACTACCCCATGAGGAGAATCACAGCCCACCTTTAGTGGCACTGATCCAAGCGGGCCTTCCTTACCCACCTCCAGACAACTAAGGCATTGGCAACACAGCATCTGGCACAGATTCTCTGCAGGCAAGATTATTATACCAATTGAAAATGGGGTCACAATGGCCAATTGGAGTTTGAGGCATTTAAAAGGTAATAATAAATCTATTGGCAATTGAATAGTCATTAATAACACCATCATGGAAACAGATTGACATAGATTTCTCAGATTCTCATGAATTCAATTTTGAACTCCATAACTTGGTGTAAACAAAATGATGTTGTGGTTTGTGGTGGTACAAGGGCGCGCTGAGGTCTCAATGTTGGATCAGAGTTTTCCAGAATCTATATACGTGCTTCTAGGAAGGTAATTTAAACTCATATAAAATCTCAACCAACAGTGCAGTGCAACGTGCTGAGGGCTCCCTGTGCACACCGTGAAAATGGCCAAGGCATTGAAGGAAAGGGATTAGGTATTTCCATGCCAACCAGTGGAGGTCAGTGTTGAGTCGTCAATCTCTTGCCTTAACTGGGTGCATTCTGTTGCCACAGTAGACCGGTCTCTGCTCAGAAAAGGGATACTCAAAAATGAAAATATGGGGCTGATGACACTTCCAAGTATGAGCAGCAGCTCCGTGCTGCTAAATAATGGTCACCTGGAGTAGCTGAAAATATCTGAAGCGACCTCAGGAAGGCTTGCTGCACTGGGAGCAGGTAGATGGAGGGGTAACAGTGTAGTTATGCAGCTTCGGCTACTAAGAGCTCACTTTGCCTTTCAAACCAACTCCCTTCCCAAATTCCTCTCCGCCAAGAGGCACTGGGATCCAAGATGAGCATGTTGGTCTCTTTATTAGCTATGCGAGTTGTTAAAAGCAAGAAGTGGACAGCTAAATTTGCTTCCCAAGAGTAAAGGGACCTTCTTGTAGACAACATCTTTTTTTGTACGGTCACAATCCTCATTTCTGTGAAATTTGAAAAGGCTCTTCAAACATTCATTCCAAATTGAGAGTCAACCCCATTGCTGGCTTGCTAGTGGTCACTCTCAGAGTGGGTATTTCTTATTAATCTCTAGATTAACACACATGGGGAAACAGAAAGTTTGAGGGAAGAGACTAGCACTGTATGCTGCAAAACTAACCACTAGAACACCAGGAAAACATAAGGAGACAGAAAAGTCCAAGAGGCCGTTGAAATCTCTGCACTTTCTTCAGCTCGCCTCTCTCTTCTCCTTAAGGGCCACAAGCTTCCTCTCCATAATTTGAGGATTTAGGGTATAAAGCACTAAGCAAAGTATTTGTCCAAATCAAATACTTAAGCTCCTGGACATCCATTCAGCACTATTATTTTGGTCTTCATCATGATTAACGTGATTTGGCTGGAGGGGAGGATGGGCAGAAGTTTTAATGTGTGGGAAAGCCCCTGCAGTTCTATTTTTAGATGCTTATGTTCTTCCTCAAAGGGCAGCCTAGGAGGAGTGAAGGCAGCTCTGTTTGTTTAATGCCAGGGGATGTAGGTAGCAATTAGTAACTGAAAATTATCCTTAATGAGGAGGCCTCTTCATTCCTCAGGGTGTGGTTCCTGTTCAAAGCTCAGATACACAAAGTGTATTTTTTGAAACTGAAGGGGAAGGGGTGCTTTCCCACTTTCTGAATTTGGTATTCTGTTTTACATTTTGTCAGTATTTTTGAATATTTTAAATCTATTTTTTACACTCAGTCAACCAGGCTGAGCATTAGCCATAGACAGGAGTCTTCTGATACAAGTACCATGTGTTTTAACTTCCAGATGCCACCTCTGTCCTTTTCATACCATGAGCTTTAATTCTCCGGTGCCCTTTCTCATACTATTTTCTATCTGTCACACTCCTTTCTTTGTGCTTTCTTAATCTGCCACCCCCAGTAGAGGCATCGTACCCACATGCTGAAATTCTATTTATTCTGCAAACTTAGTTCAAATGTCATCTCCCGCATGAAGCCTTCAATGCCCCTTGCCAATCCTTTTTTCACAGGCAAAATTAATCATTCCCTTCTCCATACCCCCAGAGTTCTGTGTACAATTTGTTAGTGTCTGCACACATATATGTGGACATCCAGGAGTTACACAGTAAATCTTCAGCAATGCAGGGAACAGATAATCTAAAACTTGTACTGTTGCTATTGAGAGAATGAAGATAATGCAATACAGTTAGTAATCACAGAGTAAAAGACTCCAACATAAGCAGAGGAAAGAGAAGTATCTAAATAGAAAGTTGCAATTGATGCCCACAAACAAGAGGTTCCTAATATAATACCACTCCATTCCATAATAGTGAAGAGAGTAGCAGTCATCTTGTAGAGTCCATTTTAAGGCAGACCCACTAAGTTTCTGCATTGGCTCGAGACCTGCTACAGTAGCAACTAGGAATGGAAACTGCTGGTGCTACAGAAATGCTGTTATTAAAGGATCTAGAGTTTAGAATCTAAACTACAATGTCAAAGCTTTTTACAATTGCAGAGAGAGACAATTGTCTGTGTAAAAATCACTTTGCTACAAGGCAGTGAGTTACTAATCTGACCAACCTGCTGGAGTGAAGGTGAGACATGGACCCAAGTGGAATACAGAACAGGATCAACAAATAACACAAACCTGTGAAATGCAATATAATACAAGAATCCACACAGGAACAAGGCAAGGAACAAGGCAAGGGTGTTTTACACGGCCATTTCTGTTGAGGATTGTATCAATGCATTAATGAAGAAGGGCTTGCATTGAGTCCAGATTGTGATTATCTCTGTGTTATTTGAAGGTTGTAATATGTATATATGTGTGCATGTGTGTAGGAGGATAAAACTGTTACTTCTTCACCAGTCCACTGCCCTACCCCAACCAAGGCAAAGCTCATTGTTTGTGGTTAACTGACTCAGGGAGAGGATGTATTAATCAAAAGCAGAGAATAGGGGCCCTGCTCTGGCTTTGGAGGTTTCAAAAACATACCCCAGGGAAAGGCAGGGAAAATTCAGAGCGAAGATCCTCACTTCCGGGAGAAAGATAAAGCTTCTCCAGCTTGGGTGAAAGAGGAGAGTTGGAGGAGAAGCAAGAAGCCCTGGACAGCGGCATGCCTTTTCTGCAGCTGGAGTGAGGAGAGAAGGAGGCCCACACAGGTGTGTGGGTCCCAAGAGCTAGGGAGAACCAGGGTTCCAGAATACAGAAGGCTCCAGGAGCAATGACTGTGAGAACTAGTGCTTTGACAGTCTCCTCGAGGTTCCAGCACTCTGATGTAGGGAGAGACCAGCAGAATTGTCCTGCTTATCATTCCTAGAGTGGCCTGGAGGTTGACACGAGACCTGGACAGCCTCAGAGAGCTTCTCTTGCCTCATTGCATGTTGCGAGCACCCAAACAGCTCGCATGAACTCAAGAATCGCCGAAATATAGTACAAAGAGTCCCCAGGCTGGACAAGGCCCTGCACACACGATTTAAGGATCGTGGGTGGAGACCCAGAGAGATGGAACAATGGGAGCTGGCATCATCAGGTGAGAAAGGACTAAATGCGTTGGACTCCTAGTCCTGTCCCCATGCCACCTTGAACGTCTACGGCATCACAAATTGCTAGGTGTCAGTGTATGTCCCACTGGATAAAGGGAACTTAACTTATAAATTAAAGTGAATAACCAAAAATATTAAAAGTCTAATTTTTGCACAACTGAGTTTGCAGTCAGGTTTGTGAATGTGCCACCCACACTGTGTTGTACACATATGTGTGCTATTTATTCTGAATGAGTGGTAAATATACATTTCATTTTGTGTGGGTTAGGTTACTTTCAATGACTCCCTTAGTTATCATATTATGAATATTAATGAGTGGTTGCAGAACCAGGTAGATTGAATAGACAACTGCCATCAGGGTGTCCAAAATGGCATACCACTTGCAGAATGGCATGTGAACCAGGCCTGTTTGGTGGTGCCACTTATCATAATGGCACTCTGAAATCTGCTCTTCTGTACAATTGCTTGATTCTTCGTCTACCCATCTGTTAGACTGTGAACTCCTTAGTTAATAGGTTTCCCTGAGCTAAAATAGTGTGATCCAGAAGAGGGGCTAAATCAACATTTGCTAAATGAAGAATGTTCCTAATACTAGGGGACAATAATACATTCTTACAATTCCTCTGTGGCCCCCATTAGATTCTGGCAGATTTGGGAGTACAGAATCTGAGCTCTATACTTGTTGAGTGAATGAACATATAATAACTTTCAGGCAAGATAAAATATGTGACCCCCAAAGGGATATTGAGTGTACTCCGCATTTTGCAAGCGTGTAAGTGAATACACATCTCTGTCCATTTTCTTTACTTATATGCCGAAAGATCTAAGCAGGAAAACACCCTTAATCTTTTCATATACTTTCCTGCCATGAGAATAAACAATTGTCATTGAGGTCAAGACCTACCAAAATACAAGAATGCTTTTAAACATTACAATGAAGAAACTAACATCTACTCTTTTCTGTTTCCTAGTCCTACTTAAAAAGTGTTTCTGATTCTTCTTTAAAATGTAAAGGCTTGTAAAGAAAAACTACTTCTTGTACGTGCTGCTTAGTGATTGAAGCTTTAAAGTGCAATAGAAAGCTCCCGTGTCTGGAACCCTTATTATATTAGCACGTTCCAGAAAAATATTACATTTCTCTCAAGATTGACTTTGGCTGAGTTTCCTCCCTTATGTCCTACTCCCTCAGTGACTGAGCTTCCTGCCTTGGACTCCAGGCTGTGATTCTTACCACTGAGCCCCAGTTTCCTGGAGGATGAATCCCAGCACGCTTTTTCATGCCAACTGCTTCCCCTGGGTTGAATCCAGGTTCTAGACCTACTCTCTGTACTCACGTTTCTACCCTATTTGTCCCAGAACAACCAACTCCATCCAATGTACTCCACGTTTGGATCTTACATCTTCTCAAACCTGATCATGCACCAAGTCTGTTTCAAAACCTGTGATACATCTCCATTTTCAATTGCAGAATTTTCCTTCTGCTTGTCTATAGCACATTTTATTCAATGTATTAGTTAGAGTGTGTTAACTGCATTAACAAACAACCCCACATTTGTAATAGTTTAACACAAAACATTTTACTGCTTGCTCACAATACAGTTCAATGCAGGTCAGATGGGGTGTTGGCATCCACTCTACATGCTCTCTCAGGGATGTGTTTTCCTTCTATCTGATGAATCTGCTCTTATTAGGGTCTTCATAAAACTCACTGTTGAATCAGAGGGTGATGGAAGAGCAAGGATCGGACATAAGAGGTTTGCATAAGCAGGCCTGGAAGTAGCGCACCTCACTTCCTTTCACATTCCATTGGCCAGAGCTCAGTCACTTGACTGAGTGGGAGTGGAGTCACATGACCACTTCTAATTGGAATACAGTAGTTCCCACTTATAACTGGTTTCAGTTTCTGAGTTTTTTGTTAACTGTGGTCAGCTGCAGTTCAAAAAGATTAAATGGAAAATTGCAGAAATGAACAATTCATAAATTTTAAATTGCATGCCATTCTGAGTAGCATGATGAAATCTAACACCATCCTGCCCAGGCCCACCCCAGGACGTGCACCCTCCCTTGGCCTAGCAGATTTGCACTATAGAGGCTCCTCACCTATGAGTCACTTGGAGGCCTTCTTGGTTATCAGATTGACTGTTATCAGATTTTACTTAATAATAGCCCCAAAGCATAAGACTAGTGATGCTGGCATATAGTTATAATTGTTCCATTTTATTATTAGTTATTATTAATCTGTTACTGTGTCTGATTTATAAGTTAAACTTTATCGTAGGTATGTATGTATAGGAAAAAACATAAAATATATAGAGTTAAGTACTCTAAGGGTTTCAGCATCCACTAGTGGCCTTGGAACATAGCTCCCTCAGATAAGGGGGGACTATTATATATATCCTGGTGGTATGCTGAGAAAAAAGGGAAAACAGATACTGGTGAGCAATGGTAAACTGAGTCACAACTGTATAACTTTTACTATGAAAAGTACATAGTTCCTAAAACTTTTAGGCCAAAAGTGTCTACTGATGCATAAGAGAAATCATACTCTGACTCAATTGCCCTAACATATTTGCAGTCCCATTTTTTTAAACTACAAGGATAGAAAAATGAGTGAGTAGAGATCATTAATATGAATCAAACTGATTATCTTTAATTTCCAGTTTATGTACCTAATCTCAGTTCTGCAGTTTGCTATAAAAAAATCGCAGTGTGAGTTAACATTTTAGCTTGCTGATAAAAATAATATTAAATAAGATTTGCTGTTTATTGATAAATGTAATAGAAACACAAATGTGTGTAACATACATATACTACTGAATGATTCAAAGTAGAGAATTTTAATATTTTAACCATCTGAAGTACAGTTTAAATTTAGAAATATTGAAGAAAAACAGGATAAATGTCATACTCCTATTTGGCATATGATGTCCTTCCCAATCTAACCTCAGTCTACCTTTTTCACATCCTCTCCACTGCTCTCTTAGGGAATAGAACTTGCTGGAATGAAGAGAACCAAGGTCAGGGGCTACATTTCTACTGTCTTCCCCTTTATCATCAACTGCATTTGCTGCCTGAGAGATACTGTGAGATACTGGACCACTCTGGAGACATGCATGGACATGAGTTCAAGGTGAGTCTGCATCTGTCCTTTTGCTATAATCCCTGATCTCACAGGTAAGGTTGGGGAGGAGGCCGCTGGAGCCCAAGAGGATCTGTTTGGCTCAAAAAAATATATGACCCCTGACCAGAGGCTACTTTTCCAGGGTTGGCCCCTTCTCTATGAAAGCACTTATAGATCTCCTATAGATAATATGAGCTAGTATACCTCTAGCTTTTGGTTAATCATGGTAATTCCCAAAACAAGCCAAGGATTTCACACTTTGGGGCCATTTTGTGTGTTTTTTGAAGCCAACCCCATCAGTAATAGAATATTTAATTCTTAATTAGATGAAGATCACATGTCAGCCTAGCCTTCACCAAATAATTTTGTTGTAATAATATATAATTATACATATTTATATAATAATGTATATATAATCACATAATTTTATTATTTTATCATGTATGATAACTATATACTTAACTTCCAACCTAGCCGGCCAGCTTCCAAATGTGGACCTTTAATCTCGTGTGTGAGAGTCATTTGAAGGAAATCTGGGTATAAATCCTCTATTTAACATTGATTGTGAACTCCAGCAAATTAATCATTTGAGCCTCAGTTAAAAGGAACTGCTCAATAATGCCTACATCAAGGGTTATTGTGAGGTTGGATGAGAGCATGTAAAGAACACCTGCTCTTCTCTTTTGAACACAAATCTACTACAACTACCAATGTCTTGCAACAGCACAAGTACAAGTAGCTAGTCAGTCATGATTCTCATATTAAAAAAATTAAACATTTTCACCAGATGCTAGTGGCAGCCTGAAGTAGTAAGTGGAACACAGGAATAGGAGTCAGAAGCCCTGAATTCTATGTCCAGTTTGGCTCCAATTCAACTGTGTGGCTTTGGGTAAGTTAATTTTTCAGCTTCCCCTTTTGTAAAATGGAGAACATAATCCTGCTCTGATGACCTGGATTTCAATGTAACAATGATTGTAACGCCATCATTACTGTGACCAAACACTCCATGTTGAAAAAAAAAAAGTCTTTTACTCAACTTTTAAGGAAATGTAAACTCTTACAACAAGGGCCTGGGGTGTGTAACATATTCACTCAACAAATATCTATTGACCTGTTATTGGCTGGGCATCCTTAAGCTAGGATACAGCGGTGAATACAAAGGGAAAGTCAAAGTGTAAACAATAAGCATGTAAACAAATAAATCAACTAGATGATTTCAAATACTTACAAGTTGTTCAAAAACTAAACCATGTCTATCCATATGCAGAAGAATAAAACTGCACCCCTACCTACCACCATATACAAAAACTAACTCAAGATGGATTAAAGACTTAAATGTAAGACCTCAACCTCTAAAAATCCCTGAAGAAACCTAGGAAAAACGCTTCTCCATATCAGACTTGGCAAAGAATTTATGACTAAGTCCTCAAAGGCAATTGCAACAAAACTAGAAATTGACAAATGGGTCCAAATTAAACTAAAGAGTTTCTGCACAGCAAGAGAAACTCTCAAGGAAGTAAACAGACACTCTACAGAATGGGAGAAAATACTCACTAACTAGGCATCTGGCAAAGGCCTATTATCCAGAATCTATAAGGAACTTAAATAAGTCAATGAACGAAAAACAAACTATCCCATTAAAAAGTGGGCAAAGGACATGAACAGACACTTCTCAAAAGAAGACGTACAAGCAGCCAATAAACATAGGAAAAAATGGTCATCATCACTAATCATCAGAGACATGCAAATTAAAACCATAATGAGATATTTCATACCAGTTAGAATTGCTTTTGTTAAAAAGTCAAAAAATAGCAGATGTTGGTGATGCTGCAGAGAAAAGGGAACACTAAGACACTGTTGGTCAGAATGTAAATTAGTTCAGCCACTGTGGAGAGCAGTTTGGAGATTTCTCAAAGAAATAAGAGTTGAACTATCATTTGACCCAACAATCTCACTACTGGGTATCTACCCAGAGGAAAATAAATCATTCTACCAAAAAGACACATGCACCTGTATGTTCCACTGCAGCACTATTCACAATAGCAATGGCATGGAATCAACCCAGGTGCCCATCAATAGTGAATGGAATTTTTAAAATGTGGTACATATACACCGTGGAGCACTACACAGTCATTAAAAAAAAGAATGAAATCATGTCCTTTGCAGCAACATGGGTGCATCTGGAAATCATTATCCTAAGTGAATTAATGTGGAAGCAAAAAACCAAATATTGCATGTTCTCACTTGTAAGCGGAAGCTAAACATTGGGTACATATGGACACAAAGACGGGAACAATAGACACTGGGAACTACTAGAAATGGGAAGGAGGGATTCAGGGAAGGGTTGAAAAAAACTACCTATTGAGTATCATACTCAGTACTTGGGTAATGAATTCATTCATATTCCAAACCTCAGCATCACACAATATAATTTGTAATGAACCTGTGCATGTACACCCTAATTCTAAAATTAAGTTGAAAAACAAAAAAAGAAGAGCAAAGAATGCAAAAAAACCCAAAAACCAGAAGACAAACTAAGCTATGTGAAGAGAGTAAGTAGGGAGGAGAGGGCTGGCTTAAATTGATTGGTTAAGGAAGGCCTTTCTAAGGAGGTGACATTTGAGTGGGGACTCAAAGAACATATTCAGTTCTTGGACACCTTATCAACAATGGAATGATGTAAAAAACAGTGTGCAAGCACCATTAACAAGTGTGAGCTAAATTTGACTGATTAAGTTCAGCTCTTGGAAGTGAATAGAGAAGCAGAGTGAGACAGTAGAAGGATAAAACAGGCCAAGAAAAATAAGACAGTCAGTTGGGACTGCTATCTCCTCCCAATCTGTCTTCCCCCAGCATACTCCTATCTGTGTGGAGTGGTGCTGGGGTGCTGGACATTTTAGGGAATAGCTAAAGGGAAGTTCATTGGGGATTCATTTTGTTTGGGTTTAGTGAGTTATGTTTATGAGACTCACAGGCACTTCTCTGTAGTTATTGAGCTAATATATTTCCTATGTAAAAATATCTTCCAGGATGGAATGTTGGACAAAAGTAATGGGTAGATTCTTGGATTATTTGATAATTCAATTAAAAAGAAGACTAAATCACATGAGCACATTGAAAAGATATTCCTACTGATCTGACGCAAAATACTGGCATCAATGAAGAAAACGGAAAACTCATGTTCACCATTACAATAGGATATATAATACACTGGTTCTGAGTGTTATCAATTTAAAGAACATTTAGGCATTAATATATAAGAAATTGAGTTAATATATAAGAAAACTTGAAAAGTCCTTAAATCCTACAGCTCATGTATGAGAGAAACTTGATAGAGTTTTCCCCAGATTTGACAACAGTCCTAAAAACATGTAAAACATTGCCAACAAGAAGTTGTGAAGTGGTAAGTTTTCAGTTTGGAAGGAAAGCCTGAAGCTAAATTCTATTTCTTTGTGTAAAAAAATGCTGTTACAATATCACTGTCATAGGAAAAGGTGATCAAAGAGCAGCCAAGAAAATGTGGAAAACATGTAAAGGCGTCAGGCTGTTAACTAATAAAAATACATTTCTGGTTCTTATGATTTTTTTGGTATTTGTCAGATCTTTAAAACTGTCATTTGCTGTGGTTTCTTTTCTCATTTTAAATAGATGTTTACATTCGGGCCAATTTGTATTCCTCATTTTGGGAGGATTTTTCCTTAAAGATTGAGTCCTTCACTTGAGTAATTTTTAGGTTCCACAAAACTTGGCTCCAACCCTGCAAGCTGGCCTGGTGGAGAGGTCAGGGGAGATGGGGATGTTTCCAGAGTGATGTCCTAGGTAAGGGGAGATTCTGGATGTTCCTAGAGTGGCCCAGAACAAGTACACACTGTCACCAACACATACACATGTGTCCTACTCTACCCTGTCCCGACTGCTCCCCAGAAGATCACCAAGGTGGCTTTTCTCACCCACCTGCAGCTGCTGAAGGCCCAAGTGTCACTGCCCACATCCCTGAACCTCACATGGTCACCTCCCGTCAGGGGCATGGAGTGGGTGGGAGAGCACTGGGCAGGTATTGGGTGTGCCAGCAGGAGAGAGCATAGGTGCCCCGCGTGTGTACAACCCTGCCTGACCCTGCACATTGCTCAGAGAAGAGCCCAGCCAAACCCAGGGGACACATCTATGCAGCAGTGATTTCTCCTGGAACCTGGTGGTATTCACAGGTTGATTGAATGAGTGTGACTAACAGCTCCACAGGTTGGATACAAGAATGGTGAATTTTGGCCAAAGCCCCTGGACTCTTCCTTTGTGTCCTCCCCCCCTCCCTCCCTCCCCTCTCCCACTGGGTCTTCTTACAAGTCACCATCCAGAATCACCTCATTCTGCTCCAAGACAAGGTAGCCGTGTCCCCTTCCCTGCCACCTTTCCTGCTTTCCTTGGGTATAGGTGAAGTGAGTTTGGTAATAACATGCTAAACTTTTTTCTTTTTAATTTGAGGAGGGAACACCTTTTTCTAAAGAGCACAAAGCCTCTGCTCTGGTTGTTTCTTCTGGAATGCACCAGGACCTAGAGAGACCGTCCGTGACTAATCTCTACAGGAAGCCCGACTGGCTTCTATTGTCTCACCTGGAAAATGGGGTTATTGTTAGTTTATAGAGCATTGGGTTGAACAGAGTCCTCTTCCTACCTCAGCCAGCATGTTCCCCGCCCAACCCCCACCCCCGGCATCCCACAGACTAACCATCCCAGCTTGGCTGTACCAAACTTCCCCCAGACATGCCTCCTTTCCACCAGTGTGTAAGAGAGACCAAGGATTCTTCAGAGCTGTCTCTGAACAAGAATGATGGTCAGACTCCATGGAGAATGCCTCAAAGATAACACGAAAAAGCAGCAGGGGTCTCCTTAAATAGAGAGTGTTATTTTGGTTCACATGATATCCTTGCGGGCCTGAGAGGGCACCTCTCATTTCATTCACATCATGTCATGAAAAAAATATAAAAGGATTTGGGAGAAGGAAAACAAACTTCTCTCCCATACAACTCCCTTGCCCTTCAGATCTTTTTTCTTTTCTTTTTTTTTTTAACAAAAGAAAGAGATATTGATGGTAATGGACACACAAATACTCATGCGACAAGATGGCTCTGGGAGGCCGGGTGTGGTGGTTCATGCCTGTAATCTCAACACTTTGGGAGGCTGAGGCGGGTGGATCACTTGAGGCCAGGAGTTCGAGACTGACCAACATAGTGAAATCCCATCTCTACTAAAAATACAAAAATTAGCCAGCCATGGTGCTACGTGCCTGTAATCCCAGCTACTTGGGAGGCTGAGGCAGGAGAATCACTTGAACCTTGGAGGTGGAGGTTGCAGTGAGTCGAGATCACGCCACTGCACTCCAGCCTGGGCGACAGAGCGAGACTCTGTCTCAAAAAAAAAAAAAAAAAAAAAAGAAAGAAAGAAAGAAAGAAAAAAGATGGCTCTGGGAAACAAACAAAGACTTGTGGAAAGACTTGCTGTTTAGTTCTGAGATGTTTCAATTTACCTGATCAGACTTTAACATTGTGAAAAATTCTACACAGACATGTTTTGAAGTGGGCAATAATTTACCTCACTTGGGTTTAGCTTCCTCAGATGCTATGAAAAGTTAGAACAAAATGATTTCCAGGGTCCGTTATAGGGCTAAAATTCTATAATTTCATAATGATGATATATTCTGTTTAGGTAACATGTTGTTCTATATTTTAAAGATGCCTTGCAATCAAGTAGGCATTGATTGATTAAGCACTAATAGGACATATAACTTAGAAGAGTACTTTTCTGTAGAAAACAATTGTGTTCCTGAAAATGTGCATTAAATATATGTGTGTGTATACATATTTAAATAAATCAACATCTATGTTGTATATACCATGAGTTTTCTGCTCTCAAGAATCTTGTGATGAAGATTTTACAGGGCTTAGTCATCTAGTATGTCAAGTTCAATTTTCTTAAAGAAACATTCACACTGAATGTTTGCATTGTGTAGGTCTCATCATCTGGAGAATGGCATTGAGGCACTGAGAGGTTATCTGGGTTGTTCAGGAGCATGGGCAGCAGCAGAACCAATACAAGACCTCGGGAACTTAGGCCCACACTCTGACCCCAATGTCGCACGCATTCTTCCCTGGTTACAACTGGAGAATTAACAGGCTAACCTGCACGTATGCTATCCACACTCTGCACACACCAAGCTCCGAAACACTGAGTACCCTCTAGCAATGTTTCATGCAGAAAACAGACGACATTCTGGATGATGCTGTTGTGTTGTAATGAGGCTCTGTCTGTTTGGCAATATGACCATGTTCCAGATGTATGTTTTCCAAAATTGAAGCCATTATTTACAGCCATACAGAGGGAAAATAAACTTCACTCGGCGGCAGACTTCCTAGAAGCTACTCTCTCCTTTGATATAACCCAGGCTCCCCTCTCTGGGTTTACAGCTGAAAATAAAGCACAGTTGGTACGGTGACTGCTTCCACAGTCCCAGGGGTGTGAGGGTGGAAGGGTGTCCATGCGGATGCCGGCTTTTTCTCCTCATTCCTAAACATCACTCACTGTTATGATGAAGTCTTAACCTAGCATCTCTCATCATCTCTGTGGGAGGGATTTTCCTATGAATCATTTCCACATTTGAACATCCCAGGCAAGGGCCCCTGATGCTATTTTCCTCTCAGGAAATGTTTATTCCCTTATAATATTTTCATTTCTTGGCTCCTTGAAAAGTGATAGAGTCTCACTGTGCTTTTCACTCCAGGACACAGAGGACAGAGTGGTTGCTCTGTGTTCTGCCTGAAGCCCTGGAGTTGAAGAAGTAGGCAGCCGTTGATGGAGGCTCAGTATTTAGAGTGTCCTCGACAATGAGGTTCTTTCTGCTAAGGGTCAGGAATTGTTCTTTTGACTTCATCCTTTTCTGTCATGGCCTTGGTATTATTTGTCCATGTTTTCACACCCATGCACAGGAGAGTCTAGGGGAATGTGTTGGGAGATGTCACAGGCCAGCCCAGAACTGGTGCCCACATTTCCACCCCCTCTCTAAGAGGAGGCTGAGGAATGTGGCCCAGCCATGAGCCCTGAGAGGTGGGGAGATTGGTTTGCTGGGTATCTAGCCAGGCTCCACCCAGGGTAAGCGTTGGAAAACAGCAAGAGAGTTGGTTAAGAGAATACTTACGAGGCTGAGGACAGAGCCTGCACACAGCTGCAGACTGGGAAATGCGAGGTCCAGTGGAACTCAGCCCCTGCCCTCAGGAGTCACAGTTGAGAGACAGAGATGCTATCAGATTCTCTAACTGCAGGAGAAATCTATGGTGCTGGGGAAACACCTGCTGTGCCATGAACACAGCTGTGAGAGTGGAAAGGAGGGAAATGTAGGCCACTGGCTTGGGCTTAGGGGAGGTTTCACAGCAAAGGATCCATCAGAGTGAGTCGGACAACAGTGAATATGGGTTTGTGAGGAGACACGGACAATGGGTATGAGCAGAGGGAAGGCCCTGAGCTGGGTGGTCCAACACGAGTGGAGAGTGAGGCCACAGAGTCCATCAGGGAGATGGGGGTGGAACTGGTCTGTAGGGAGAGATGGCGGAGAGTTTTGGGCACTGCTATGTAAGTAGTAAGTCATTGTTCAAGGTGTGGGGGCAGGGGAATAACATGATTGGATCCATGTTTTAGGGAGTAGGTCTGGTGACCAGTTGAGAATGAAGGGAAAGTAGGAACAACAGGGTGCAGGGAGGTCAGTGAGGAAGCTGTTTCCACACCTGGGGCAAGAGGTGTCAGCAAAGACGCAAGGATGGCAAGTGGGAGGTGGTTCAGGTGACTTCTGCAGGGATTCCATGTGGCCAGCGAGGGGTGCCGCCCTTTGATTCGCTCTGTCTTTGCTATCTCCCTGCCCCCAACACATGCTAGTGTTCCATTTCGCTTGGAGAGTCATGGGACATGAAACCCCAAATGCTACTTTAAATGTTAGTAATTACAACAGAGAATGCAGACAATGTTATTCACCTGTCTTCTGATTTAACAGTGGGAGGTCCCTCTTGATTGGAGAAGTAATGCTAACAGTAACATTTCTGAGCTTTGTTTTTTAAATCCCCTCCTGGGTATTATTAAGTGGGCCTGATCTCAGCAGGAAAACTCATAGTCAGTATAGCATTTACTAAGTAAATGCCAGGTACTGTTTTAAGGACTTTTCGTTACATTAACCCATTTCATCCTCATAATAAGAAAGGTGATGCCAGAAAAATTATCAAAACTTGGAACAAAGGCAAAAGGTGAGAGACATGTTCTTTCAATATCATAGGAGAGCAAAGGCCACTCAAGGATTTTCTTGAAGAATGTCCTTGATTTACCTCATCACTCAACTTTGATTAAAGTTCCAAGGCTTAAGGAAGTCACTTGTTAATTTGAAGACTGATTTCTCATCAGGGAAACCGAGAACCCCAGTGATTTATGGCATATTGGACATTACCCAGATTATATCTAACCTGGCAATCTTATCCTAATATTTCTCTGTTAAATTGTCTGTAAATAGGCCGGGCGCGGTGGCTCAAGCCTGTAATCCCAGCACTTTGGGAGGCCGAGATGGGTGGATCAGCGAGGTCAGGAGATAGAGACGCGATCCTGGCTAACCACTGTGAAAGCACGTCTCTACTAAAATACAAAACGGTAGCCGGGGTGACGGTGGCGGGCGCCTGGAGTCGCCAGCTACTCGGCGAGGCTGAGGCAGGAGAATGGCATGAACCGTGGGAGGTGGAGCTTTGGCAGTGAGCTGAGACCGGCCACTGCACTCAGCCGCGGGCGGACAGACGGGCGAGACTCGCGTCTGCAAAAAAAAAAAAAAAAAAATTGTCTGTAATATCCTTACTCCCCCAGGTGCTCTTTGAGAGAGTCATAAAGCATTCATTTTTAACTCGCTCAAAGAGTTAACAAATAAAGTATTTTATATTTTCTAAAAATTCTGTTTTGAAAATTATTATTTGCACTTTACAGATGAGGTACAGAGAAATTATGGGGCTTACCCAAGGACAGAGAGATACAGTTGGTAAAGCTGGGATTCTAACGCAGGAAGTCTGGTTCCAGAGAAGTCTTGTATCCACCCACCATGTATTAGTGAGCAATTTTCTCCATTCTTAACTTTTATGATTTCTCTTGCTGCTGAATCCTAGGAGTATTTATTTCATTTAACAAATATTTACTGAGCTGCTACTATGTGGTAGGTTCTGGATTAAACTACATAGTAAATTGTATTAGTGTTGCACAGTACAAGTATACAAATTAGCTCTTGTCTATATGTTCAGGACCTAAAAAACAAAACAAAACAACCAAAAATCAGGCAAAGAACCTTCTGGGCAATCACATAATTTGCTGTGTCCTTTTGTTAGAGTCTTGTGATTATCTATGAATATGGCATATGGTGAACCAAGTGTATTTGCCACACAGGTAGAGAGAGAAGCCAGAAGGGGTTAAAATCAGACTCTTTGATGACGCGGTTCAGGCCCATGTAAAGTCCAAGAGTTAGGTTTTTTTTCTAGAACCTGGAAACCATCAGTCTTATTAGTAAAACCACACAGGCAAAATGATGTCACATGAAGGTCTCCTTCTGCCAAATCTCTGCTACCTATGATCTGCTTCAAAATGATGGCTGCCTTGAGTTTCTCCACCTAATTTTCATCTTAATGTTGGTCCTTTATGCTAGAGTCTGTTCAAGCAATTATGAGTAGTGGTTTCCTTCTGTTTTGGCGGTCAGTATGTTCTGTCATTTTAAAGGTGTTGCTGCCTTTAGACAATGAAAGCATAGAATAAAGGGCCTGGAATATCCATGGCCACACCTGTATTTCTATCTCTCTGTTCCCTGAGAACATTTGGCAAGTGTTGGTGATAAATGCCCTATTCTTGGAGAAAACTGGTTCTTCCCATGATGTTTTGAAGTGTTTATCTCCAAGTCGTGAATGGCAACTTCAAATCCCAAGTCAGGAATTTCAGCTACAGCCTGGAGAAGAAGGAAGCGGTACTATAGGAGTGTTTCCCAGTAAGGTGGTTCAACAATGAGGAAGACAATGCTTAATTTACCATTTAGCTTTGCAGCCTCTTAATCACCCACTAGTTGGCCAAGTTGCCTTAAATGATCCTTTTTATAGCTGAGGATAAGGCTGTAAGGACTATTCAGCACTCAAATTTTCAGATTCCAATTTTCAATTTCCAATAGGTCATATTAACTCCAGGATCAACTACCATATTTGGCTTCTAATAGAGCAAAATTCTAGACAAAACCTGTTCTGTACTCCCCGGGTATTCCTCTCAAAGCCAAAATTTAAGAAAATTGTAACGTTACACTGGTTACTATTATCACTGTCACATCTTCTGATTTAATCTAAAATTCCTCTAAGATGTGAAATAATTGAAAGCTAGTGAATGCCTGGCCTCATTCCTGATTCCTGGTGCATCCATCTCTGTGTCTCACTTACTTGTCCAACCCCAGGTGCCCATTGAATTTGGGTTTTCTCCAAATGATTTGCTGTCACATCTGGGTGAGTTAGTCTTCAGTTTAAGTCAGCAGGAAGGAACATTAACCCAGGTCATCTAGTAGATTATCCATTGGCAAAGCTCAGGCTTCAGAGGACCAACAGTCATGGCACTTCCATAGGGCATGACGTAAGCTGAGGGGCTGTTTCTTCTCCTTCCATAACCAGCCCAATTATGTTAAATCTAGAGAAGAACAAGGAGTCCCCAGATTCTCTTCAGTAAGAAAAAGCTAATTTGCACATCTGAAGACTGCCAGTTTTAGGTTGATAACTGACAGCTCTAGGGAAGAAGTGTTCACCCAGAGCTGTGGGACAGGTTCCAATATGAATCATTTACTTTTATAAAGCACTGAACTGTTCACACAGATGCAGGGAAGGAGATTGACCACTCTACTACAGATCAGAGAAAGAACCCAGACAGTCCGAGCAGCTTGTCTCGGGTCCCTGCTAGGGAGAAGTGGCAGATCAGGGATGGGAGTCCACGCCTTCAAATGCAGTGGCCATTCAATCTCTCTGTGAGTGTCTCCAGGACAGGTTGCCATTTGTGTCCATAGAGAATACACTTGAACACTTCTTCTGAGTGTGACATGCTCTGTGGAGGGAAATGTCCATTACCTGGGGGCACAAACATCTTTCTTGGAGAATAATACGATTGAAAAATCCCATTGCTTCTCTTCCTTTGAGATGGAAACAAGTTGGGGAGAGGTATGCAGTGAACAACTCAGAAGAACCAATAACCAAGCTAAGTTAAGGCATATATTCAGATGGAATTCCAGTAGGTTTGATTTCCACATGAGATGCCCAGCTGCATTTTTCCATAATTTTTTATGGGCTTCTAAGGAGCTGTGAAAAATACCTGGTCTCTAGGGACCAATGTTCTGAAGTAAGCAGCTAGGAAAAAATCCTTCTTTAATATGTCTTGAAGTGAATTCATGATTGCACCAGAAATATATCCTAATACAACATGAGCACATCAATAACCCCAAAAGCAGAAGTGCTTCTAAAGCACTTCAAGTGGATGTTTGATTAACATCTCATAGCCCTAGACATTTGGAAACTCTCTGCATCCAGGTTGCACAGAAATCCATGTGCCTGGCAAAACACGGGGTGGGTCACGGACCTGAAGTTAGAGCTTATGGCTTTGCAAGGAGCAAGGGTTGGCAACCTCTTAAAAATGGGGAGTGGTAAGTCTGTGATCTTTGTTCTGGCAGAGCAGTCACAGCACAGGCCTAGGGGGCCTGGCCATATCTCTATATGCATTCCTTTGGGCGTGGTATGGGCGAGCATGGGGAGAGCCTATGGTAGGGATCAGGGATGGGTGGCTGGGGATGAGTGTGTAAAAAGTGTCTGTTACTGTTGTAAATTTCAGAGGACTCACCTCAGCTCACCAGTATGACTCCAGCACTTTGTGTTGAATTTGTGAGCACGGATTTTCTTTATATTTTACCTTTCTGCTACCTGTTTGTGGCAGACACTATTGGCTGTCAATGCATCAGCTATAGCCTGCACTTTCTTTTGCTCACAGGACTTTACTGTAGTCATCCTCCTCTGAGAGGTTGCAATGGCTGGGTGCCTCCCCATACTAGGGAGGGAAGCTCCACTGGTCTAAGTTAATTATAGTGGTGCCATTCTAAGTGAATGAAACTACAGAATAATCATAGCTTGGAGTGAGATGGTTTGGGGATCAACAAGGCTTCCAGTTGGCCAGAGGGTGGAATCTGTGTAAGATTATGTGTAAGACGATGTAACCTGGAAATATAGATTAGAATCAAGCTATTGGGGTACTTTGAATGATAGGCCAGGAAATTTAGATTTTGTTCATATCATTGTTTGGTTCAGATAGTTTATTTGGAAGACTATCTCTGGGAGTACAAGGGAAGAAGTAGGAGAAGTGAGATAGGGAAAGGAGAAACCAATGAAACATTTGTTAAATGAGTGATTTGCTTCTGTGAGCAATGGGAGCTCAGTCCTGCTGGGCCCCCTGAGAAATGGAGAAAGAAACTTCAGAATTCATCTACTGGGGATGAGGAGACTGAGAAATTCAGCAAGTGATTCCCAACCCCCATCAGCTGAGGTTGCCCTCAGCATTGTTGACTTTTCCCAACTTCTGGGTTATACCTTTTGTAAAACAAGCTCCTTTGATGCTGGAGAAAACTTTTAGGAAGAATAGAAAAGAGACACACGCCTTTGAAGTGGGAAACTGTCTTGGGAGCTGCATGTTGTAGGTGAACCCATGCTGAGGGGAGGTGGACCCAGGCACCGACAGCATCTGCTACATTCAGACACAGAAAATGTTTGAATAGGTAAAGGACATGATTAGAAGTTATCCTGAGGATTTTTTTTTTTTTCTGTAGACAGTGTATATGATGGGTGGGAATTCATATTTTTGTTCAAAAGACAATTTTGAGTCCTGTGCAATATGCTAGGAATATGATAAGGAATAAATCTTCTGACTTCAAGAAGCTCACTATATGGAAACTAGGGCTATTTTGTAGAAGATGAGGAGGTTGTGCTAATGGTCAAGTGTGAAATAATGAGGAAGCAAATTAAAGCCATGGCAAGGGAAGGCAGAAAGGACAAAATGGTTGGAGATAAAATTGCAGAGATCAAATGAAGAGGTCTCAATAGTTTCTTGCACAAGGAGGTTGAGAGTGAGGGAGAATTCATAGATGGCTAAAGTTTTGGTTATGGCTACTTGAGAATATCACACTGCCAACAACAGAATCTCAGATGCTGAGAAAAGAGCTATATTGGAGGATGGCACAGAGGCTGGGAAAATGATTACCATGGCAAAGAGACAACATATGCATATGTCTGATTTCCATTAGCCATTTATTAGAAATGGCTTTTGTTTCAGGAACCATGCCAGTCACTGTACTAAAGTCTAGTTACAGAGACTAATGGAAAATGGTTTTTGTTCTCAAGGGACTTACAGACCCTTTGTGAGGGAAGTGGTCTTCTAGATATGTAAGGAGTCATGATCAGACCACTAAGGGAGGGAAGAGAGTGTTAAGAAAGGCTTCTTGAAATATATGACATTTGAGTCGAGTTTTTTGGGGGGTGTGGGGGAAAGAGATAGATAAAATACTTTTATTCTAGAGGGCAGTCACTACGTATATAAATAAAACCACAGTTTGAATACCTATGGAGAAAGACATACTAAATGATAAAAGATATTCATGGCTTTTAGGCTGAAAAGTTTAGTGGGCTCTTGATTTTCTGACTTCTAACATAAAATCTTAAAATCAAAGTCGTCTAGTTTTTTAATCTCACAAATATTTGCAAATAAAACAATTAAGTAGAATTTTTAAAAATTTGTTCTATTTTATCTAAGGCAAAATCTTGTCAAAATTATCACAACTTCCTAGTGTTCTGAGCTGAGATGTGAAGGACAGATTGGAGTCTTCCAGGCAAAGACAGGCATGGTCTAGATCATGGTTGCTATTGATAGTTTATGCCACAGATGATAAAAGCCATAAAAGGGCTCCACGTAGGGGAGTGTTACAATCAAATGTGTGTTTTAGGAAGATCTATGAGGCAGCGATGTGGGGAACAAGGGACCAAGGCAGGAAGACCATTTGCAAATGCTCTAGAGCAGCCGTTTTCAAAGTGTCTAGGGATGCTGGTGGTGCTCAACATCTTTGTGGAGGTCCATGAGGTCAAAACTATTTTCACAGTTACAAACATGGCATTTGCTTTTTCACTTTCATTCTCTTACTGGTATACAGTGGAGTTTTCCAGAGGCGAAGTGGCTGGTCAAATGTGCTTCATTATTTTTGTGTTTTAAACATTCCTTTCTACTTTCTAGTTAATTTCTAAAGTGGCCTATGTCCAATATGGTAAATATTGATTGGTATAAACCTCATGAACAAAAGCACTTTGAGATTCTCAACAATTACTGAGTGTATAGAGTTTTAGGACCAACAAGTCTGAGAACTGCTTCAGAAGTCTGCAAACTGATGTTCACTCTCAACAAATGAGTCATTAGTAACAAACAAAATAGATATTTACCAACTTGATTTGGAAAAATAGCCATTTAAGGAAGGCAGGCAGAAATGCTCCAGTTATTTGGGTAAGAAAATACAGGCAGAAAATCAGAGAATGTTTGATTGATTGCTTGAGCAAACCCAAGGATAGATGAACAGATAGATGGATTGGGAACTCATCTGAAGAAAGCCAGTGTTTGAGTGCCAGCTCTGGGTGGGAGGAATGGGAACCTATCTGGCAGAACAGGGGAAATGAGCGGAGACAGGAAGGCAATATATCATACTTATTGACTCCCAGCCCATTCTCTGCCTGGCCACAGACTCTACCCCTTCTGCATTTGCACACTCACAGATTCCATCTCCGTGAGATTGACCACAGGCCTTCTCCACCTCACTCTGCCCTATGCCTTATCTCATTTCTGTGGTAATCCTTTTGGGAAAAGACCAATGATGACTTTACTTTTGGGACTGAGTTTATTTCACTTCAGCAACCATGTAGCTTGAGGATGGTATTCTCCTTCCACCCCAATTCCACATAAGGCAAATGACTACATCATCACAGAGGCAAAGAGCACATATATTTCTCCAGAAATGTAGTAAATGTTAAAGCTGGTTTTATGAGGGCTCCTTAGCTGTAATCTGATTCCCACATGATAATGTGTTGCAAATTGCTAGTACATGCTCTTTTCAGAAGTCTGCAAACTGATGTTCGCTCTCAGCAAATGAGTCATTAGTAAAAAACAAAATGACCCTTCACGTTTCTGAATGCCAATAAACCCAGGTTTTAAATAAAAAAGTCCTTGGTGAAATACATTTGGTGGGCTCGATTTGCTAAAATGCACAGAGCAGTAATCTCTGGCATGCAGAAACTGCTATCTAGGAGTGATTCAGACAGAGGTGTTTTCACTCCTAGGGTGAACTTCTAGACCATGCTGTCCTGGAATGGCGAGGGCTGCAGCACTGCTCAGGTGCTCCACCATGGCTGTACTTGTAAGCCTATTACCTGAAGACCTTAACCCCTGATCCCTTCTGCCAGCTGTTCTTCCAAATTGACCACAACCTTAAGCTTTTGCAGGGAGGAACTTGCTACTACTAACATAGAAACTCACAATCTCTGTTAAGATGGTAACAGATTAATCTCTGTTAAGATGTGTTGACAGCTTAATAGGGCATTCTTCAAATGTGTTAGGTAGAACCCACAGTTCTGGGAGGTTAGAAAAAAGTGTGTTATGGTAAAATAATTTTTAAAACCTCTCTTTGACGAATCAGAACATATTACCATTTTAAAGGCTCTGAAGTCCTTCAATAAAGATGCCCATTTAAATTACACTCATTTGATCAGGTGGCAGAGTCTATGTGCCTGCTTCCGTTTTCCAAAAAGTTACATTTCCCAGGATTCTCCTGGAGGCTGCATACAGGCATATGACCTAGACAGGACCAGTCCATGAGACCTGGGAGAGGAAGTCAGCACGTCCGGAAGGAATTGCCCCTTTTGATAAGCATGGTGCTGCAGGTGTCCGGTCTTCCCGAGGTGGCTGTGATGGAGTGCCTGGTGTCCACTCTCAAAGGCTATGGTTGCTCAGTCGCATGTGATAGCAGTGGTAGTGATGTCTCTGCTTGAGATGTACCACAATGCAATCGTGCATCATTTCCTGCCTGGTTTCGGGCCTGTTTTATTCTTGGCTGTGTAGCACACAAGTCTGGCCTCCCAGGGAATAATAATAACAATAATAAAGAATTCCCTTGCTAATTAAGCTAGATAGAGTGAATTCAGATTGCAATTAAACTTTGACTGGTACACTATGGCAGCTATCTAATACTTAAGGATATCCCACAAAATTACTGGTTCAAGGTATGTAAGTTTGGAAATGCTTTTCTTCAAAAATAGGACTTGGGGAGAGTCCGAATCCTAATTCAAAATAATGCAAGCTCTAAGGGTTGAAATTTCTGCTCCTGTGCCAGGTGATATCTGTCATGCTGGCTGTACAACGTGCTGTGCTTTTTGCCGTCTTTGGACTAGAAGCCTTTGACGTACTTTCTAGATCTACAATCTTATGAACACGTTAGCTGGACTAAGCATCTGTTCATTATCTCACACCCTAGCAGGCCTTTGTGAGAAAATACAAATGTGTCAATAGCTTGATTGCCTATTGGGACTAACAAGAGGCTAGAGATTTATACATGAAATCATTCCACAGTGCAAAAAGATACAAAATTAAATGCTACATGTTTAAGCTTAATATAGCTAACTTATTAAACACATAAATCAAAAGCATTTTTTTCCATTATTTAAGATTTCTTTCTTTAAATTCATGGCTCATAGGCTAAATCAGTTTTATCTAAATTGAATTCATAGACATGTTTTATTTTGCCCAGACAGGGTTTTGTTTAAAGGGAATTAGTGGACATTTGGAAAACTAGGAAATTTGACCTTAAAAGTTAAAAGAGCTGGCACTATGTGTGGAGATCATAATGTTATTCTCTGATACAAAGAATGTTTTCTTTTGTTTTATGATCCCTAAAATTATTCTTCGCAAAAAGACAACAGCTATCTGGTTCATTTTTATTTTAAGTTCCCCAAATGCAAACATGCCCAGTAGCTCATGAGATGAATAGAAGAGCACCCACCTGATTTCTCATATAAATGGGATGGAAAGAAGAAGGGGGAAGCAGCAGAAGATGGAGGAAGTCAGAGATGGAGATTGACAGTCTGAGTTTTAATCTGGTTTGGCTGTGTCCCTACCAAAATCTCATGTCAAATTGTAATCCCCACATGTCAGGGAAGGGACCTGGTAGGAGGTAACTCGATCATGAGGGTAGTTTGTCCTATGCTGTTTTTGTGATAGTGAGTGAGTTCTCACCAGATATGATGGTTAAAACTGTGTACCAGTTCCCCTTTTGCTCTCTCTCTCCCCTGCTACCATGAGAAGATATGCCTTGCTTCCCCTTCACCTTCTGCTATGATTGTATAATAAGTTTCCTGAGATCCCGAAGTCATGCTTCCTGTTAAGCCTGCAGAACTATGAATCAATTAAATCTCTTTTCTTCATAAATTACCCAGTCTCAGGTAGTTCCTTATAGCAGTGTGAAAATGGACTAATCCAAGTTTGTCACTTGATCTTCCTGAGAGTGAGATATCCAGCTGGTAAGAGATAGGTCTGGAAATGGAATGCATTCTGATGCCCACTGTAGTGTTCTGCTTACTTTATCATGCCCCTCCTAATGCAATATAAAGTTAGATATTTCTTAATACAGGGGAGGAAAAAGGTTAGAAGGGTGAGGGCAGGTCTATGGAAAGATGAAATTTACATAAACTAAAGCTCTCTCCTTACCTAGAACTTTGTGACATCTCATTGCTTCTTAGGGACATCTTTGATCTAATTCTGTTAAATGATGAGAGAAAGATATTACTTTAAACAATGGATTGTGGGAATGTACAAAAAAGGCTTCCCAAAAGAAGAAATTCCTCATGTGGTGCCATGCATAAAAATGTGATAGTCTTCTATTAGTCAGGGTTCTCTAAAGGGACAGAACTAATAGGATATATATGTATATATATGAGTTTATTAAGAAGTATTAAACTCATATGATCATAAGACCCACAATAGGCTGTCTGCAAGCTGAGGAGCAAGGAAAGCAGTCCGAGCCCCAAAGCTGAAGAACTCATGGTCTGATGTTCAAGGGCAGGAAGCTTACAGCATGGGAAAAAGATGTAGGTTGGGAGGCTAAGCCAGTCTAGCCTTTTCACGTTTTTCTGCCTGCTTTATATCCGGGCCATGCTGGCAGCTGATTAGATGGTGCCCACCCAGATTGAGGGTGGGTCTGCCTTTCCCAGACCACTGACTAAAATGTTAATCTCCTTTGGTAACACCCTCACAGACACACCCAGGATCAATATTGTGCATCCTTCAGTCCAATCAAGTTGACACTCAGTATTAACCGTGAGAAGTCTATTAGTTCAGCAGTTAGAAACTTAAATACTTTCTGTAGCCAGGAAAGTAAAGCAGGTTAGTTTTAAGTCTGTAGGCTGATGTGGTGGCCATGGTATGCTCTGGATTATTTATCCCTTTTCAAAGGGGGAAGTCACTACTAAGTTCCATCCTACTGGTACCATGGGAGAATGAGGCCTAATATCACCCAAGATTGAAAATTTTCAAGAGAAGATGGAAATCTGGATTTTCATGTAAAATGTTCAGCTTAAAATACAAACAAACAAACAAAATCTATGAACCACCAATATGTAGTCTCTGTTTAAAACCATTATTTGACTAGGCTACTTACAAACAAACGTAGAAACAGGGTTTCTACTCCAGAACATGGCAAAAAAGATAATAGAAACCCTCCCTTAGTAACAGATCTAGTAACTGTAGATGAGATATGAAAATCAACATTTTAAATCTTTAGCCAAACTCTTTAAAGAATGAGATAAAGCCCTGGAGTTGTGACCCTAAGAGCTGATGGTATGCCTATCCTCGATTTGGGGGTGAGGTAGTTTCCTGTCTTAGTGACCAAGAGACTTGGGTTATAATGACTATTTAGGAATAGGAATTGAGATCTGGGACCCACAAGAGGCTCACGAGCCTCCTATGGAGCCATGACTCTTAAATGGTTAATCCCTTATTAAAAGGAAAAACTATAAATAAATCCACCCATCAACATAAAGATATGTCAGGGAATTGGCTATTTTAGCCTTGACTGTGGTTGGAAAAGAGTTCACAAAGGTGCAGGAATCCTGAAGCTAAGAAATTAGTGAAAAGTGTGCCCAAGGCAGCGACAGCACTGGGCTCTCTGGCAATTCAACACAAAACCTCTTTGGAAGGCAGTACCCTTCACCAAGGACCATAGATCATTTCCACATGAAAAATGCCTCAAACTATTAAAATTAAAACCCAGAGGTTATGCCTTAAGGCTCAGGACTAAGGATTCATCCTAGGCTAGTTGCAAAACTAAAATAAAACTACTCCAGCAGCCTAAAATCAAGCTTCATAAATCAAGTTCATCTGCCTGTAATTTAAACTACCTTCTAAAACAAAAGTTAATGTTCTTCAGAGAAAGATAACAGAATCCAGTCTCTATAAAGTATCACCCACAATATCTAGTATGAAATTAAAATTTATTAGACTTACAAAGATAGTATGACACATAGTCCAGAGTGTAATAGAAATAGAAAGAGACCTACAGAAAAATGAAATGTTGAAATTAACCAGATGTTAACACTGACAAACATTTTTAATATAGTTATGATAAATATGTTAATGAATTTACAGGAAAGCATGGGTATAAAGGGTGAAAAAATAGGAAATTTTCAGAAATGATATGTAAGTTGTAAAAAGAAGCAAATGGGAGTCCTAGAAGTGAAAACAAAATATTTTAAAATTCATTTCCTGGGATTAACAGGACATTTAACACAACAGAAGAAAGGAGTGGTGTCCATGAAGAAAGGCCAATAGCAAGCAACTAAACTGAAGGACAGAGAGCAAGAGATTTTTCTTTTAACTGAGCAGAGCCCCAGTGAGCTGTGCAATTGTCTCAAAAGGTCTGACACATATTTAAGGAGAAGAGGAGAGAGAATATGGAGCAGGAAAAAAAATTGCAACTATATTATCTCAAAAATTTATAAATTTGATTGAAAACAGCAACCCACACATTCATGAAGCTCCACAAACCCCAAATAGGGTAAGTGCAAATAAAAACATAATTAACTGTATCATGGTCAAACTGCTGAAAACCAAAGAATAAATCTTAAAAGCATCAAAAGAAAGAAGACATATTATGTAGAAGTGTATAAACATCATGGCTAGTTTCTATAGGAAAAAATGAAGCTAGAAGACATGAAACAAGATTTTTAAAATCATGAATGGAGGGTCCATTCCAAGATGGCTGAATAGGAACAGCTCTGGTCTGCAGTTCCCAGGGTGATCCATGCAGAAGATGGGTGATTTCTGCATTTCCAACTGAAGTAGCTGGTTCATCTCAATGGGACTGGTTGGACAGTGGGTACAGCCCAAGGAGGGTGAGACAAAGCAGGGCGGTTTATCGCCTCACCCGGGAAGCGCAAGGGGTAGGGGGTCTTCCCTTTCCTAACCAAGGGAAGTCGTGACAGACTGTACCTGGAAAATTGGGTCACTCCAGCCCTAATACTGTGCTTTTCCAACAGCCTTAGCAAATGGCACACCAGGAAATTATACCCCACGCCTGGCTCAGCTATGGAGCCTTGTTCACTGCTAGCTTAGCAGTCCCAGATCGAATTGCCAGGTGGCAGCCTGACTCAGGGAGGGGTGTCAGCCATTGCTGACAATGTTTACCATTGAGTAGGTAAACAAAGTGGCCTGGAAGCTCAAACTGGGTGGAGCCCACTACAGCTCCTGCCTGCCTCTGTAGACTCCACCTCTGGGGGCAGGGCATAGTTGAACAAAAAGCAGCAGAAACTTCTGCAGACTTAAACGTCCCTGTCTGACAGCTCTGAAGAGAGCAGTGGTTCTCCCAGCATGGAGTTTGAGCTCTGAGAATGGACAGACTGTCTCCTCAAGTGGGTCCCTGACACCCAGGTAGCCTAACTGGGAGACACCTCCCAGTAGGGGCCGACTGACACCTTATGTAGCTGGGTGCCCCATGGAGACGAAGCTTCCAGAGGAAGGATTGGGCAGCAATATTTGCTGTTCTGCAGCCTCCGCTGGTGATATCCAGGCAAATAGGGTCTGTAGTGGACCTCCCGCAAACTCCAACAGACCTGCAGCTGAGGGACGTGACTCTTAGAAGGAAAACTAACAAACAGAAAGGAATAACATCAATATCAACAAAAAGGACATCCACACCAAAACCCCATCTGTAGGTCACCATCATCAAAGACCAAAGGTAGATAAAACCACAAAGATGGGGAGAAACCAGAGCAGAAAAGCTGGAAATTCTAAAATCCAGAGCGTTTCTTCTCCTCCAAAGGATCACAGCTCCTTGCCAGCAACGGAACAAAGCTGGATGGAGAAAGACTTTGATGGGCTGACAAAACTAGGCTTTAGAAGGTCTGTAATAACAAACTTCTCTAAGCTAAAGGAGGATGTTCAAACCCATCTCAAGGAAGCTAAAAACCTTGAAAAAAGATTAGACGAATGGCTAACTAGAATAAACAGCATAGAGAAGACGTTAAATGGCCTGATGGAGCTGAAAACCATGGCATGAGAACTATGTGACACATACACAAGCTTCAGTAGCTGATTCGATCAAGTGGAAGAAAGGTTATCAGTGATTGAAGATCAAATTAATGAAATGAAGTGAGAAGAGAAGTTTAGAGAAGAAAGAGTAAAAAAATGAACAAAGCCTCCAAGAAATATGGAACTATATGAAAAGACCAAATCTACATTTGATTGGTGTACCTGAAAGTGACGGGGAGAATGGAACCAAGTTGGAAAGCACTCTTCAGGATATTATCCAGGAGAACTTCCCCAACCTAGCAAGGCAGG